>NC_091806.1:19664015-19967045 GCF_041296235.1 Equus asinus
AAATATCTAGTCCTATACAATTAAGAGCTTGAAACTGAGTCATTAATTATCTAATTAGCCATATTATTTTTTGAAACTAAAATCTCTATTTCGCTTTAATCAGTACTGGAAATAATGGGATCCCAGGAAAGAATTTTTGTAATACATAGTACCCTTCTCTTTTTTCCACTGAAATGATGAGAAATATGCTTATTTAAGATATGCTTATTTAAGTGTTAAGCCACCAGTGCTGATTATTTTTTCAATATGTTTTAGATGAAAACAGCAGCTTTTATACTCTAAATTAGCATTTTTTCTATAAAATTAGCATAGTGATTTTGTTAATTATACAAGTCAATGTCAACCATTGTTCCTGGAATTGGTACCCTGGTTCAAACCTCCAGTAACTATGACTCCGAAGCCTTATAAAGACCTATTTGACAAATGAATCCCCTGCTTTAAATCTATTTGTAGAACTACTCGAAGATGTGAATATAAAATTATTAACACAAATGCTTGCTGCTGCATTGCAGCATTGTTTATGAAAATAAAACTTAGAAATAAAGTGTCAAACAAGAGGAAAGTAACTCACGTTATGGTACTTATACATTATGGAAAAGTATGCAACTATTAAAATGATATTTTGAGGAACTTTTAATGAGCTGAAAAATGGCTATGATAAAATGGCAAGTTAAAAAACAGTAAGCCAGATTGTACAGGCAGAATATTGTATCTGTTTATATAAATTGTGTTGTTTACTTAATCCTCACAACATCCATGACACAGAAGTATTTTGTTCCAATCAATTTTTTTTAAAAAAGCAATGTAGAAACTTGCCCGAGTTCTCACAAAATTTAAGATTTATGGAGTAGAATGGGGAAGGAGGGTGTGATTGTTTTTTTAATAAAGGAAGGATACATTCAAGGCCTTTGACAAACAGAAAATGACAATAGATGATGAGAACACTCTCATTTGTTCTCTCCTTCCTGACCGTTGGTAGACATGTACCTGACTGTGAGGCACTAGTTGGTAATCCCCGGAGGAAAGAGAATCTGTATGAAAACTCACTCCAGCCAAGTATTTTCCTGATTCTTCAAATGATTTCAAAGAGTTGAAGGATGTATATATTAAGAAATCCCATTTTGAAAACAAATAATTATTCTGATGATATGGTTTCTCTCTTCAACAGTCAATAAAAGTAAGTTATTTATCTTTTTCTGAGTATAAACTTCTGCCTTTTTTCAAGCCTAAAGATGAAAACTCAGGTTGTTGATTACTTATGAAGCAGTGGTTCTTAACCAGGAGTTGTTTTGATTCCCGTGGGAAATTTGTCATTGCCTAGACACATTTTTGCTTGTCAAGATAAGGAGGGGCCCTGCTGACATCTAGTGGGTAGAGACTAAGGAGGCTGCTAAACACTATGATGTATGTGACAGTCCTTGCCCCAGCCCCCACACACACCAATAGCACATGCAAACACCAAAATATTATCTGGCCCACACATCAATAGGACCAAGGTTGAGAAACCTACTATGAAGAGACATTTCAAAGTGCTTTGCACAAGGCCAAAATAGTTCCTCTCTTTTCTGCTTCCGAGGTGGTTCCATATCTGTGTTCCCACATGAGCAGTCCTGAGGACAACTTACTACCACTCTCAGCATCAGAGTGACTATCAGGAAAATCTCCATGCTCTCTTTACCACATTCCATAGAAGGAGTTAATGTGAGAAAGGAAAAAGAGGGAAGGAGAGCGAAATCAAGCATTCTTTCCAATTTCTTGACATTCTTTTCCCTCTTACACTAATACTATTACAAGATACTTGATTCTGCAGATTAAACTGTTCTCATTTTCCATTAAGCTTATTTTTCAATATAGAAATGGAAAATATTTTCATAAATGAGTGCTCAAAACATGGCACTTCTTAAAACACTCTCTAGTTAAGAGAAAGCTAAATACAGATTTTTAAAAATGTGTCTAATACCACTGCCTTCACTTACAATTTCTCCTTCTCTTACACAAGGCTATAACAAATTATCCCATAAGAAAAAAATAGCAAGCATCCAGATCCCAGAAAATGTCATTCATGTCCATTCCCAAAAACCAGAGTGTAGTCCAACTAACCAAACTGTGGGATAGATATTGCTTCCCCTATTTCTGAAGATGCTATGATGGAAAATGTTTTAGGCTTTATGTTTTTGTGTGGGTATCTCTGGGGCCCATATTTCTTAAGCTTCTCCAAATCATCATTGATCTCTGTGGGACATCAACATGATATCGAGAAAACTACAACTTGAGACTCAAACAATTAATAACTCCTAGGAGATATAAACAGGGGAAAATACTATCACAACTTGGTACATATTATTATAATTTAACGTGATTACTTCCAGAGTTCATGATGAATTTCAGAGCCTTATATGATACATCCAAGCATTGCTCTGTGAGCCAGGGATCACATTGCCTTAGTGAAATATATGGATAGGTCTTATAAACTTTGCCTGTCTTATACTCAAAAACTCCTTCCTGGAGGGCATAAGGGCTGAAGCCACACCAGAGTTCTGACAAATACCAGAAAGGGGTGGGGATAATGAACTCTTTTACTGAAAATAATAATAATTTCTCACATTTCTTGACCACTTCCTATATTCTGGTACTATCCTGAATACAACTATTAACAAATTTCATCTTTATAAAAATAAGTGAGCCTGGTATAGTTGTGTAACTTTATGAGTGAGGTGACTGAGGCATAGTCAGATCCAACTTGCCCAAAGTCACACACAGAATCACTGACAGAATGAGACTAAATGCTTCATTTTATATTGTGCCACACATATGACCCTGTGAGGAAAAGCAAAGCTACTGAAGGGTGCTGAGATATCATACTCCTTATTCAATGACAGACACCATTATATGGGATTGCCTCGAGGACCTCTCCCAGGTCTGCTCCTTTTCTGACCGTATAATGTCTTCCTAAACCAACAGTGTTCAAACTACTGTCTGGTGTTTGTGCTCTTGGATATACCCAACATTTCAAGAACTCCATCGATGTAATTAGTTACAGGTAATCACTTTTGAAATTCTCAACGACCTATACATATTTTCCTAAAATTGATCCATCTGATCATTTTCTGAGTTTGAAGAGTGTTTCCAGGTCTGTGTTCCACCTAGCACTGTCACAATCCCATTTCTCACATTTTTCAAAACTAAGGATTCCTCTTACTATTTGCATATTACTATGTGAATTGCCCCAATTAGAAAAATGAAAGCAAACTTCCAAAACATAAGGACAATTTGAAATACTGTTTTTCATGAATCCTGTAGTTTTCTTTAATGAAGACACTTCAAACCCATGGCTTGACTTCTTGTCATACTCTGAGATATAGTACATATTTCTTTTCATGGAAAATGATGGCATTAGACATGGATTTTAGCCAATACAGTGATGTTTTGAAATCAGATATATAGTAGATTGATGACACGAATTTTTAACATCTATTCTTTTTGTTCTTAGTGCACCATGAAAGTATTGTCACAAAATGCATCCTCCTGAAGGAGAGAGTCCCATGACAGAAAAACTAAAAGACTATCTATAAAGAGTATCATTGGCAGTGATGTTTTATATCACCTCAGCAACCCACATACAGGAAAATTACTTTGTTTATCTATTTGTCTTAGACTTAAAGACATGGCAGGAGTTTTTAAAAACTGATTTAAATATACAAATTTTATTGAAATTGACTTCATGGTCATTATCCCTAAATTGAATAATATCAATATGAAGCTCTCAGTTTTTGATGAATTGTATTTAAAACACATATAATAATACCATTGTAGTAAAATATTGTATTGTAAGGCTCAATGAAATCAACAGTATGTTAAATTTTCTAAACTTCTCAATTCCGTTGTTTTAATAAAGGTAACTGTAACTGGAAGAATAGCAGATATGCTTAACTGTTATATAAGACTTGGAAAGTCTTTGTGGTAACATTTTCAGAAATTAAGAAAATGCGTGGTTCTTTATTTTTTTTTTTCTTTCTTTTTTATTTTTGAGGAAGGCTAGCCCTGAGCTAACATCTGCTGCCAATCCTTCTCTTTCTGCTGAGGAAGACTGGCCCTGAGCTAACATCCATGCCCATCTTCCTCTACTTTATATGTGGGACGCCTGTCACAGCATGGCTTGGCAAGTGGTACATAGGTTAGCACCCAGGATCCAAACCAGCAAACCCCAGGCCACTGAAGCAGAACATGAGAACTTAACCGTTGAGCTAGCTGGTGGCCGTGAACATGGGTGGTTCTAATGATCGCATAACAAACCACCCCAAAACATATTAGTTAAAACCAATAGCTATTTATTGCACTGGTCAGTATTGCATGAGTCAGTAAGTTAGTTTCTGTTGATCTGATCCTGACATGGCTGATCTTGGCGTGGTTAGCTATGTGTATGATATTAGCTTGGTGGGTTAGATGATTGGAGGCTTCAGACTCAAGTCTGGTGTCTATGTTTCTCATTATCCAATATGCTAGCCTGTGCTTGTTCACAGAACAGCTTTCTAAGGGACTATGAAAATTCCAGATTGTGAAAGATTCACAAGCCCTCTCAGAGGCTTGAAACTAATGCGGTGTCACTTCAGCTAGACAAAGCTAGGCACAAAAACAGCTTACATCCCAGGAATGGAGAAAATGATTCTGCCATTTGATCAGAAGAGTTGAAAGGAGGCTTGGATACGGAAAGGACTAAAGAATTTGAACCAAGTTTTCTATGTCCCTGGGTAACAACTCCTTTTGAAAGATATAATTTCCAAAATTTTGACCCTTAGCAAAATTGGAAGACAATCTAATTTTGTTTAATGCATTATTGAAAAATATTTTCATGAAAGATCATTGTGACAAATTGTCACATAACTTGGATGGAGTTGAAAGAGTTGAGTGATATTCCTATTAAAGCACTATTTCTGGCAGAATTTCTAGTCTCATTTACATTTAATATGACCGAATAGTCTCAGTATTTTCATTTTTACAAAATGGAAATAGAAATGATTCTGAACCCTCTTGCTTTCTAAAATTAAGTGATGTCTTTCCAAGGATACATTAATTAATCAAAATAAATAATGCAGACATATACTCATAATATTAATCATATGAAGAAATATGTCCTAAAATATTTTTTAATTTTGATTAATTATATTTATCCAAATTTTCAATGCAATTATATTTTTAATTAGTGGTGCAATTATTATTGAATCATTACAAGGTTAACTCAATACAGAAAGAAAAACTTCTGATTTTCCCAAAAGCATCATGAAATAAAAAGTATGAATCTGATTAATAAAATTGTAATGTTCAGTGGGGAGAGTAGGATTGAATATAAGTTCAAGAGAAGGAAAGGCACAAAGCTTTTTCAGATATTATTTATGTCTTTTAAACAGATTATGCTATGCACTGCAAATTACACATTTTGCTGCTAAATTCATGATGAAATATTTTATATGTAAAATTAAATTCTTGAGAAGTACATGACCAAAAAATGTGAAGGCTACTAACGTAACTCATGTTCTACATAGAAGCTACAGAATCTACCATAAAGAATCTGAAATGTCACAAATTGAAAATGAAAACAATATGACTGTATGCTGGTATTTAGTGGAAATTGTACATCTGATGTGTCTGGAGTCTTGAATGATTGCATTAATTCCATCAACAATGGGCCAGGTCATTTAAATATCATATGCCGTGATTTCCTCAAAGTAAAAGCAAAATGGGTTGCGTTAGTTCTACCACAAAATGTGGTCATCCTTGTTCCAAGCAGGACAGAAGTAAAATAAAATTCTCTATAAAGAGGCATTAATCATCATGAATTCAATTTAAGATTAATATAAATAATTTTTTAATTTCAAAGAAAATTAGAAATTGTGTAATTGCTAAATATGTACGAAACAAGAAATTTGTGAATACCTAGAGAAACAGAAGTCAATAGAAGAGAAAAGCATTCCTTCATCCGACATCCAATATCCAAAACACTGTTTCTTACATATTTTATCTTTCCGTACAATGGGGTTGTTTCATTGATTTCTTATCATATAATATATATGACTGCAACATTTTGATAATGATCATAAGTTTAAAATAATATGAACATTCCAAATAAGTGTTTTGAATCCATATAAAATTATCCCCCACCTTAGTTTTTCTGCCTTACCAAAACACACTTGGAAATTTATTTCTTCCATTATACTGATGACTAGCTTGGAATTTTATGTAGACACATTGAGTAAAGAGAAGCAAAAGGGTTTACAAGACATTCAAGCAAAAGTGAGTTATTGATGTTAGAGAAATCTAGTATTTTTTATTTACCAGGTGAAATAGGTCTTAACGCTAATGACTGCCTGGTTTTCACTTTATTTTGAATGAAGTTACATAGCTGATTAATTTTCAACACTTGAGGCAACTCCAAACAGGATTTTTTTTTTTTGAGGAAGATTGGCCCTGAGCTAACATCCGTGCCCATCTTCCTCTATGTTATATGTGGGACACCTGCTACAGCATGGCTTGATAAGCAGTGCATAGGTCTGTACCAGGGATCCGAACCGGTGGACCCAGGCTGCTGAAGTGGAGAGCGCTAACTTAACTGCTATGCCTCTAGGCATACCCCACACTTTTTTTTTAAGGTGGATGTTCAGTTGAGGATTCAGAGATTACACTGATGTTCAGAAAAAAGAATCATAAAGAACTGATCATGTTTTTGACGGGTTATAGGCAAAATGATAGCATAAAATACAGATTGGGTAGACACTCATCCTGCTTACTTTTTGCCTATAATATTTTTTGAGATCCACTCTACTATTTCTCAGGCTCTGGTGGAGCCTATCACAGCTTATCATCCTGCCATACAGGAGCTCCTTTGAAACCCATTCAGAATACAGATCACATATTACCAACTTTCCATTCATTCCAAGTAACCTGTATACACAAAAATACACACACACACGAATACACATACATGCATGCTATAAAGTATTTGCTCAATAAAAAAATTGCTGCATCATTGACTCAGTACTACATTTTGGTTTCCTTGATCTTACCATGCTTCTGTCTTCTCAACAAAGCTTGTTGAAATGTGTCTCCTAAAATTCTGTCTGTTCTGTTATCCAAGGACAAATTCAAACAATATCTATTTTATGAAGGAATTTCTCTAAAGTCTTTAAATGGATTTGAAACTTTTCTTTCTCTCAAATTCTCTATGATATTTATTATTTTCTACCTTAGACAAAGGTCACTTTCTTCACTGCCCTGCTGTCCACACTGGATTTTACATTCGTTGAAGGATGAAAACTAGTTGTATTTTAACTGCTATTGGTACTTTTGTGAGAGATATTCACATATTTATTGAAAGCGTAGTGTACTACATGCATAATAAAGAGGACAAAATTGTTTATTGAGATTATACAAGGTTTTACACATGATATTCATATAGCCTTTTAATCTTCACAGTCAGGTTAAGAGCTATTTTATGTTATCTCAATTTTGTAGATGAAAAATTCAAGATGAGAGAGATGGCTGTCTTATTTTCCAGTAAGAGACAGAGCCAAGTTTACTCTGTTTGAACCAAAATCCATGATCTTTCCATTATACAAGATTAACTCTTCATAATTGTAAAGGTTTCTTTAAAATCAACTTTTATGTGCAGTATTTATTTACATGTCAGGGACAAACTCTACTAAAATAATATTCCTTTTCTCTTTCTTTCTTGTTTTTTTGAGGAAGATTAGCCCTGAGCTAACTACTTCCAGTCCTCCTCTTTTGGCTGAGGAAGACTGGCCCAGAGCTAACATCCGTGCCGATCTTCCTCTGCTTTATATGTGGGATGCCAACACAGCATGGCCTGCCAAGCAGTGCCATATCCGCAGCCGGGATCTGAACCTTCGAACCCCATGCCACCAAGAAGTGGAACATGCGCACTCACCCGCTGCGCCACCAGGCCGACCCTAAAATAATATTCTTAATAAGGAAATAGTTTACTGTCCACTATTTTGCTTACTGTAGCCTTGACATCCTTATTTCTCAGACTGTAGGTCAGAGGATTCAACATGGGGATCACCACGGTGTAAAACACAGATGCCACTTTGTGCGCCTGGAGTTTTTGGAGTTGGGCACACAGTAGAGGAAGAGGATGGTGCAGTAGAAGATAGTAATGGTGGTCAGGTGTGAGGCACAGGTGGAGAAGGCTTTGCAGCGCCCACCGGCTGAATGCATTTTGAGGATGTTGACAATGATAAACACATAAGACATGAGAATGATGAGTAGTGTGCTGACCCCATTCAAGGTGGCAAAAATGAAAAGCAGCAATTGGTTGACACAAGTATCAGAGCAAGAGACGGACAGCAATGAGGAGAATTCACAGAAGAAATGATTAATTGTGTTGAAACCTTGAAATGATAACTTGATTGCGGAACATGTGAATATCAAGGAACAAGCTACTCCCCATGCATATGATCTGACCACTAGCACGGCACAGAGTTTCTGGGACATGGCAAATGTGTAGAGCAGAGGGTTACAAATGGCCACAAAGCAATCATAGGCTATCACAGCTAATAAAAAGAATTCAGTTACTGCAAAGGTAGTACAGAAAAACAATTGTACTACACATCCTATAAATGAAATTGTTCTGTCTTCTACAACTAGGTTCACCAGGGTCTTGGGAGTAATGATGGAGGAATAGCAGAAATCCACAAATGAAAGGTGGCTGAGGAAAAAGCACATAGGGGTGTGTAGTTTGGGGTTAATTTTGATTATTACAATCATCCCAATATTCCCTACAACAGTGACACTGTAGATGGCCAGAAAAATCAAGAAGAGAGGGATTTGCAGTTCTGGGAAATCTGAGAAGCCCAAGAGAGTGAACGTGGCCCCAGTTTTATTTCTCTCTGACAGCAACATGGTTTCTGTTTGTTAGAGTCTGAATCAGTCCTGAAAACAAAAAGATTAAGGAGAGTGAGGATATAAGAAGCTTGGTTAACTAACCTTACCAAGACTGGAAAACAAAGCAAAATATCTTTCAGGATTTCTCTGTGTAATTTTTATTTACGACATGCTCAATGTCTAAACTTTTCAAACATAACCATTTAAAATTTTAAATTTTTCTTTAGGTAAAAACAATACAATTATTGAATTACTTTTTTAAGTTCTCAATTGTAATTTTTTAATATTTAAAAATAATACGAAATCGAGAGATTTATAGTTATGTTGTCAAATATTTTCATGACTTTTTCAGCTCTCCTTGAACATTGTAAGTTCATAAAAGATAAGCCTAGCATAATGCAATGACTGATTAAGTCAGTCCTATAGTCAGTAACAAAAATGAGAAATTTCTGAAAATATTAATTTTTGCATTGTACACTCACACTGTGACATTAAGAATGAACACCCCTAATACTTTACATCTGTGCCTTTATTGTTAATTCCATATAGCACTTTAATCTTTGCTTTTGGATCTGACTCAGTAAATCTGTTATCAAAATTAACCTTAATTAATTATTTTCAGAGTATGCCCTTCAGTTCAGGGAGTCAATCCTTCCTGAATACTTATGCAATAATAAAAATGGAGCTGATGATAAAGATAATGTAGTCTACTTCTTTATTGTGGAGGTGACAAAACACAAAGCTGGAGAGTCTTGGCTTTCCCAATGAAATGCAAATAAGGACCAATCTACATACTATGACTAGATCCCAGATCCCCAGACTCCCAGCCCTGTATCCATTTTATTACACCAGACTCTGATCCATATTCTAGTCTAGATGCTAACATATTTCCTTTATTAAATCATCATACTTTTAATTGACAAACTAGAGACTCTAAACCTATGGGAAATAGTCCAAAGACAGCATACATGCCACAGAGTTATACTAGAAAGCAACATCAAGATGAAATAGGAATGACATTTAGGGAAATTTTCTCTCTCAGGAATAAGGAACTATAGTAAAGACTCTGACTTAGAAACTGCCCCTTCCTAAGTCTCTGTCTTACTCTCTTTCTGTTCTCCCTTCAAGACATATAGGATATTCATTCTGTCCTATATTATGTATGAAGGGGAGAGATTATAAATTGAGGTAGTGCAAATTGCACTCTGAAGACATTTCATGAGGAAACAGTGATACAAGAGAATTATATTTCTCTAAACTGTTGCCAATACTTCTAAGATCTTACCATTCTGGAAAACTCTTTCTTTATCATTTGTGGTAAGATTATCTCTGGTCTCAGGACCCAAGAAATAGATTTCAGATGGCTCATCAATAAAATGTCAGATCATATGCAAAACTGAGACCCTCAATGGTCCTGTTTCTATACCCATAAATTTGAATATTAAAGACAACCTCAAAAGACAATCCATTGCAAAGCCAGACATTCTAATTATCAAGCTTTTTTTCTTAATACAATATTTAATTTAGCTAGGGCATTTAAGAATTCATTTTCGGCCAGCCAGCCATGTAGCCAAGTGGTTAAGTTCACGTGCTCTGCTTTGGTGGCCCAAGGTTTCACCTGTTCTGATCTTGGGTGCTGACATGACACCACTCATCAGGTCATGCTGAGGCAGCATCCCACAGAGTACAACCAGAAGGACCTACAACTACAATATACAAGTATGCACTGGGGGCTTTGGGGAGGGAAAAAAAAAAAAAGATGGGCAACAGATGTTAGCGCTGGTGCCAATCTTTTTTGAAAAAAAAGGAATTCACTTTAAACTAATATTATATATTTAATATAATGCCTCTTGTGTCCCAAATGCTATATAGAAAATATAACAGTTAAAATCTTCTTTCTTATAATTCTTTCCCCATTTTGTTGTAATGTTTGCTCTCACAGGACAACTGTTTCCTGCTTTATAATCTTAATTAAAGCTGGTCCCTTTTAATTTTCACTAGACAGTCTATTCAATCTCTACTTGTTTCATTTTATTTAAACATTTTTGTATTCTAACTTGACTCCCCTTCAAAAATTTTACAGAATCAAGACAATGCACAGTCCCTCAAATTCTCAGAGCTCTTCTCTCCCCATCCACACCAGTAGCTGTTGTTCATGGGCTGTTAGTGAGGAGCTCAGCTGAGCCAGGCCCTCTAACGCAAAGCTCTGTAAAGTAAATGGTCAACCTCTTCCTTGCATGTTCAGATATGTAACTTTTGACTAAATATTTTCAAGAACTGTCTAGATATAAAAGGCAAGTTCCATCCCTCATGTTGTTTTCTACATACCACACATTGAAATTAACATCAATCTTTCCGCAGAATCTTAAAACAAATCTGCTGATGGCAAAGGAAGGACCACTGCAGGTTGAGAGTGATGTATGCATTCTTATAGCTATAGTCACTACCTTTGGGACAGGAACCCTAGAGACCACCTATTGCCCCATTGTCTTGAGGTCATTAAGTAAACAGTTAAAATCAATGACTTTTCTCTGATGTAATTCTTGTGTACTAGAAAACCTGGAGCAACATGAGGGGCATTTTATTTATATGAAATGAAGTTTCATTTAGTCTCTTCCTCCAGCCCCCAATCACTTCCACACCTTCCTACAATTATCAAAACTATGTAATTATAGAAGTCATCATTATCTGGTATTAACTGATTGACTACTATATGCTGGGCACAACCCTCTTCCTCTATACCATCCATTCTTACCATATCGGACAAGTGTGAAGATTCATCTTTTAGGTCATCGTGATCCATAGAGAGCTAAAGCAATGATATTTACAAAGTTAAATATTAATTTGGGAAAACCGTCTGTCCTGTTACTTTAAAATCTCTGTCCTATTTTATTACTCTTTCTCCCCTCTACTTTCTCCAGCTAATCTGGCCGCCTGGCTTTTGTTCCTCACTTTTTGTTTCTCAAAAAATATCACACACTCCTTCCTTATGGTCCTTTCTACCACTTTTTTTGTCTACCGTGGAATGCTTTCCCTTAAGTTTTTGTTCAAATGCACCTTTTCAGTGAAAACTTCCATGAACATACTATTATACTCCAGGGGTTACTGCATTACCCAATTTAGTGTTTCAAGTATGTAACATGGTTCAAATATATGTTTAATCATTATTTATTACATTCTTTCATATTGTTTGTTTCCCCCTCCTAGAATAAAATGTCCAGGAAAGCAGAGAATATATTCACTGATATAGTCTAAGTGTCTAGAACAGTGACTAGCATAAAGTAAGTATACCATGAATCTTTATGGAATGATAAACATGACCTTTCAAGGAACTGGGAATAGAGCCAAACCTACCTGAACCATGAAGGGTTTAAGTTTGAGAAAAGAGATACTTCACAAAGAACAATAAGGATGCTTTAGATGTGATTATTGAAACTGGGCAGTCAAAATAAAAGAAAAACATGCCAAAACAAATGTGCACTCTGCTGAATTTTCTCTCTAGTCAGAAACCAGGGAAAGAAGGTTGAGTACGTAATAGGGATACATAATTGCTAATTTTTCTTTCCTTCATTCATTGATTCAATAAATATTTATTACAGGTTTACCCTGAGCTGGGTACTCTCTTAGGTATTGGGGAAAAAGACAAAGAACTCCCCTTTGTCAACAAATTTATATGTAATTGGGGGTACAAAAAAACAAAAAAATACATAATTTCCTGTAATTATAAATGGAAGAAACATAAAATTGAAGGTGTCATTTTAAACAGGGAGCTCAGCAAAGACCATAGTGAGGTGTTATTTGAGTATCGACCATTATGAAGTGAGAGAGTAAATTATGCAAATACCTGGGGGAAGAGTGTTGAGTTTTTGCCAAAGGCAGCAGCAAATACTACTGATTTTCAAATCGACAATCAGGTTTGTTTTTTTTTAATGCATCTCAATAATTTGCAGTTTGTGGTGATATTTCATGCCTTCTAAATCCCTTTTGTAAAAATACAATGGGTTTTTCAGAATGACATTATTTATGGCAGAAAGAAAAACAAGGACATCTATCTGGGACATTTATGGATGTCCTTTAAAGCTGTATTTATGCCACAGTGTTGTTATTTATTAGAACGATAACAAAATATGAGATGACATTAGTTGAGCACTTTTGCAGTACATTTTCATTAATAAACTACCATGAAATAAATTCAGGTCTGCAATATAAACTGAGATTGTAAATGTAAAAGAGGTTTATCAATGTAATTTTCAAACTTTAAGTCTTTTGAAGGCATTCATGAAAACAAAAAGTACTTCAGCCAATGCTGCAAGTCTCAAAACAAGGAACTACAAGAACTGCTTTCTACACCGATATTTTTCCTGTCCCAAATGTATTTTTGGCCAAAAGTGCTGTGTGAAGCCCAGAAAACAGGACTACGTGTGGTGTTCTTTGTCCTGAAGGGTTGAGACATTTTAGGGACAGCGAGTCCATGACTTCCAGTCTTACAAATTTGTGTCAGTTAAAATATAATTATATGTTTAGGGTATTATATTTCTCTATCAATCCACTTGCTAACAGAACTAAGTCATTAAAAGGAATTTATAAAAAATGTAAACTGATAAAATAAACATTCAAATAAACACTCATGTCAAAATTACACCTAATAAAAATAATAATGTATTCTTAAATAATTTAATACCAAACTCATGTTTAAATTTCCCCAATTGCTTCAAAGATATATTTTTACAGTTAGTTTGATTCAAAAATCAAAAAAATATCCTTGCTATAACTAAGCTTTCTCTATTATGTAACATTATGTTCTATTATGTACCGTTCCTCGTGTGTTTGCACGCGTGTATGAGTTTGTACACATATGTGTGTTCGGGTAACTTTTTGGAAAACATGGACCGTTTGTAGAATGCTGCAAGTTCTGTATTTAGCTTATTGCTTTGTCATTTGTCTTGTTCCTGCACCAATGTTTGTAAATTGATACTCACATCAAGATTTATTACTTCAGTTTCACTCTGCTTCTTTTAGGCAAGAATTCTTCATAGGTGGTTCTGACTACTTCTGGTTGCACCAAATTGTAAGGTACATGTTAATTAGTTCTCCAAATTTTAGTGCCACTTAGTCTGATCTGTGGATTCAGGTAGCGTCAGCTTGATTACTTCCTTTTAACAGTTCTTATCAACTTTTCACTTAATGATTTTACTATCTATTGAAAGCATTTCCTTGATCCATTTTTTATTGGGAGCTCCAAAGTTGTGATTTATCAACTCAATCCTTTTATCTGCTCTTATTTCTTCTGAATTTCCCCTCATAAACTATTAGGTAATCCTGATATAAAGTTCATAAAGGAAAGCCAGTATAAATATTTATCTTCTTTATTTACCAGTTTTCAAAGTAATGATTTGATCCCCCAGCAAAGTTCATTTAATAGTAACCAGTGACATTATTTTTTGTGTTGTTGGCATCTGGATTTAAATGTTTACATTTAAACATATTTCATGCCTTTAAATTAATTGCAATCAACATTCATTTTTATGTTAATTGTAAGCCAGTGGGAACCATTTCAAACTGCCTTCTATATCTCTTTGAAATGATTCAACTAGCTGTTAAAAACATTCTTGCTTTCTGGAAAATTAAGTTGCTTAAGGGTCATAACATTTTCTACCTCAGCCTTCAAATCATTTGTTTTTCCAAAAAGTTCTGGTTCTGTTTAGAGATCAAAGATTTCCCTTTAGAGAAAATTTTGGGAATAGGGATGTTCATTGCTACCAGGTTGTCACTATGAGTGACACTATTTTTAAGAGAAAAAGTGTTTCAAACTAAATTTCTATTTCAAATTAAGATGAAAAGTTTTTTGCATATCTTCTCTTCCTTTAGAGCTGTAACTCTTTTATGTTTGCAACTTTAGTTTCAACGATATTTCAATAGTTACTTATTTAATTTATAGTAAATAAACATTACACAATGAGGATATACTCTCAAAACGCTGTGTTTAAAGTCTTTTATAGAAACACTGTGTGACCATGTGTCCAACATTATAGATTCGTTTGTTGTTGTTTTAAATTTTAGAGATTTTTTGTTTACTTTTTGAGATAAATATGTCTTTTAAAGTATGTAAAATATTACATTCCCCCAAATCAAAGCTAAATTATAACTTACATTCCTAAAAGTTTTCTTTCATCTCTTCCTATCTTTATTAGTTTTTGTTTTATCTTTCCCTCTTCTCTCACACAATTTATCACACTACAAAAATTTTCTGTCTTGTCTTTATTCACATAAGAAAATCTCCTGTAGGGCACTCCATTGCAATATATAGAAAGATTCCTTTTTCCATTTTCATAGCTGTATACTTCTTTATTCTGACCCATAGTTTAATCAACAACCCTCATATTGGATTTTATCCAGTCTATGGATATTATAAATAATGCTTGGGAATATGTGATTTATACATAGTTTTGTTACTCTATCTTTGGAATAGATTCTTAGAACTATGAATGCATTGAAAGAAGATAAATGCATTGAATCTAGATTGCTTCAGGTAGCATGGGCATTTTAGCTATCTTTATTCTTCTGATCCATATGCATGGAATGTCTTTCCATTTCTTTGTGTCATCATTAATTTCTTTCAGCAAAGTCTTGTAGTTTTCATTGTATAGGTCTCTCACTTCCTTGGTTAAATTTATTCCAGGATATTTTATTATTTTTGTTGTGATTGTAAATGGGATTGTGTTCTTGACTTTTTCTGTTAGCTCATTATTAGAATATAGAAATACAGCTGATTTTTGTAAGTTGATTTTGTACCCTGAAACTTTGCTGTAATTGTTGATTACATCGAATAGCTTTCTGATAGATATTTTAGGGTTTTCTATATATAAAATTATGTCATCTGCAAACAGCAAGAGTTTCAATTCTTCATTGCCTAATTGAATTCCTTTTATTTCTTTTTCTTTCCTAATCCCTCTGGCCAAAACCTCAAGTACTATGTTGAATAAGAGTGGTAAGAGTGGGCACCCTTGTCTTGTTCCTTTGCTCAGAGGGACAACTTTCAGTTTTCCCCCATTGAGTATGATTTGGCTGTGGGTTTCTCGTACATGGTCTTTATTATGTTGATGTACTTTCCTTCTATAAACAATTTGTTGAGAATTTTTATCAGAAATGGATGTCGGATCTTGTCAAATGCTTTCTCTGCATCTATTGAGATGATCGTGTGGTTTTTGTTCTTCATTTTGTTAATATGGTGTATCACATTGATTCATTAGCAGATGTTCCTGCAAATCAGAACAATCCCTGTGTCCCTGGTATAAATAGAACTTGATCACGGTGTATGATCTGTTTTAATATATTGCTGTCTTCCATTTGCCAGTGTTTTGTTGAGGATTTTTGCATCTATGTTCATCAGTGATATTGGCCTGTAATTTTCCTTCTTTGTGTTGTCCTTGTCTGTCTTTGATATCAGGGTAATGTTGGCCTCATAGAATGTCTTAGAAAGTGTTCCATCTTTTTCAATTTTCTGTAATAGTTTGAGAAAGATAAGTAGGAAATCTCCTTTGAATGTTTGATAGAATTATCCAGAGAAGACATCTGGGTCTTGGAGTTTTATTTTGGGAGGTATTTGATTACTGTTTCGATCTCTTTAGTTGTGATGGATCTATTCAGATTCTCTATTTCTTCTTGATTCACTTTGGGGTGCTGATAAGAATCTAAAAATTTATCCATTTCTTCTACGTTGTCCAATTTGTTGGCATATAATTTTTCATAGTATTCTCTTATAATATTTTATATTCCTGTGGTACTCATTGTAATTTTGTTTATGATCTTGAAGATCGAGCTCTTTGTTTCTGTGTTTTGCTCTGACCCCTACATTGGCCAGAAGATTATTTTAGTGACTGCTGCATTCAATGAAATAAATAGCCTAGTGATTATTCTTACTTCCAAGTGCAATTCTGGGTGAACAAACCCCCAGCTTCCTTAAACTCCCGCAGCTCTACTGTACTCCCATAAGGGGAAGTGAGTCCCAGTGGGACCACGGGAGCAGGTGGTAACAACCCTGAGCCCTAGCTTGATCACTCCTTTGTCCAGTGGGAAAATCCACAGTCCCACCACAGCTCCAGGGAGAGACTCAGCTCAGTGTTAGTGGAGAAGCCCTGCCCACCAAGCACAAAGGCTGGTGTGCCCTAGGAACAGATGTGGCATATCTGCAGCACATAGGAAAGTGCCCTCAGCTGCCACAAATGTCCACAGTATTACAGCATCCCCAAAGGGGCAGTACAACTGGCAAGACTGTGGGAGCAGGTGGAGACAATGCTGAGCCCCTGTGTGGTTATTCTCTTGACCAGTGGGAGAGTCCAGGATCCCACCATGGTCACAGGGAGTGGCACAGGCACAGACTCAGTGGGGAAGCCCCACCTATCAAACACAACAGCTGTTTTAAAGGATACTACACTTTTGGGGCTGGCCCCGTGGCCAAGTGGTTAAGTTCGCACGCTCCGCTGCAGGCGGCCCAGTGTTTCGTTGGTTTGAATCCTGGGCACGGACATCGCACTGCTCATTAAACCACATTGAGGCAGCGCCCCACATGCCACAACTAGAAGGACCCACAACAAAGAATATACAACTATGTACTGGGGTGCTTTGGGGAGAAAAAGGAAAAAATAAAATCTTTAAAAAAAAAAAGATACTACACTTTTTACATGATCACTATGCACAAAGTTTTCATTGTTTTATCATTCTTTTTTTTTACTTTAAACTGTTGTCAAGCACATTAGGAATACTCTTCATAAGTTCTGATAATTGAATAACATCCAAGATTTTTTTCTTATTGGCAAAATCACAATAGGATTTTGAACTTCCAGCTGAACTATAATGTTAAGATAGGATTGCAGGGACAAGAAAGCAAAACAAAATAATTTTTAAGCAGAAGATAGTCTGAGCCAATGTAGTAATAGGGATGCTCATGTTCCTATCAACTAGAAGTAGAGTTTATGCAGGTAGCAGTAAAAGATAAGGTTGGAGGATCAGAAGAGCCAAATTGTGAAGAGAATGCAGTTGGGGTCAGTGTGGTTGAACTCTTTAATAGGATCCCATGCCAACAGAACAAGTAAGGAATGATGAAGAAGTTGTGGTTGTCAAAAGGTACAGATATTGTGAATGAAATTGATCCCATTCTAATATTATGATATATTGACTCCATAAATAGATTATGTAGACAGAAAGAGGCAACTCCCATTTTCATTTTAATTTGGAAGGAAGCATTGTGTCCTGGATAGCATCTCATTGTGTGAGCCAGTGGTTCCCAATAACTATTAATAACTGTGTAGGTACCCTGCAGTGTCAAGTAAATAGCAGTGAGAAATATATATTGCAATAAAGCATCTAATAAACCAATTAATGTCCTCGAGATTTCTGGAACACAGAAGAAAAGTAAAAGGAGACTCTGACCAATGTCTTCAAATATTTCAAGGCTAAAATGTGAAAGACTGGCTGGTCTTGTTTACTGTGTATTCAAGAAAGAGAATTAATTCCATTAAATTAAAAACCACAGGAAAACCAATTTCAGAATTAAGAAAAAGAACTTTCTCTCCAGAGTGTCCAAAAATAGAATAGTATGAATGATTCTTAGCATCCCTTTGTTGCTCAATTTTATTAATAGGATATAAGAAGAGGTTATAAAGATAAAAACTTTAATGTAAGTAAAAGGAACGGGGAGGTTCTTGAGGAAGAATGTAGACAAACAATAAAACTCCTTAGGCTGACCTCGTAGCGCAGCGGTTAAGTGCGCATGTTCTGCTTTGGTGGCCAGGGGTTCGCCGGTTCGGATCCCAGGTGTGGATATGGCACTGCTTGGCAAGCCATGCTGTGGTAGGGATCCCACACATAAAACAGAGGAAGATGGGCAAGGATGTTAGCTCAGGGCCAGTCTTCCTTAGCAAAAAGAGGAGGATTGGCAGCAGTTAGCTCAGGGCTAGTCTTCCTCAATAAAACAACAAAACTCTACGATGTTTCTCTGCATTTCCCATATTCTGTGACTAATCCTCATATTCATAGGAGCTCTAGCTAAGATCACTTCATTTTGGGCGTTCCCAAATACTCTATTGTTTTTAAATTATTTTTATGTTTCTCAGATCTCAGAAATTAGAAGTATCTCATGGATTGGTTTAACCACCCTTTCAAAAAAAGTGACTCTTACACTAATTAAGTAGCATGCTCTAACCTTCCTAACCAAAAGGGATTTGGTTCAATGTAAGACTTATTAATTCTTTCCTTCAAATGAGGATACCATTCATGCAAGCATATATAAGTATGTAAGTATAGCATACAATAAGAAGAAATTCAATTCAAAATAGCCTCCCAAATCCAGTATGATATATACATATATAGCTAGAGATAGAGATATATAGATATTAGTATAGATGTAGATAGGTAGATAGAGATATAGATAGCTTTGATAATGGAAAGTATAAACTGTATGCCCATGACTAGCGCTCTGTGTGTAGTATAACTCTCAATTAATGTGATTACAGGCAATTTTCTTCATCTTTCTCTGATCTAAGTTGAGTCTACAATCTGGCACATATTTCAGAAAAGATTAAAGAGTTAAGGTACACTTGATATTGAATCTCTTAAATCTCAGTTTAGTCTTATTTGTTATTAGAAAAGAGGTAATTTTTTTTCTTAAGGTTATTCTAATTTGACATAAAGAGAAAGAAATATTGGTTTCACTTACTTCCAACATTGCCAGTTCAGCTTTCATCTATTTGTAATCTCATTATCAACCAAATTATATAGGAATTGGCAGAATTCTTTCATAAGGTCCAGTACTACAAAAATCCCTCTGCAAATAGTAGCAAAGTATGAATTTCTTTCCTTTACAAGTGGTACAAATACAATAACGACTAGATGGCAAAGTGATACCATAATTTAAATCAAGACACTAAAATCACAGTGTATTAATTTCTCTAAAGAGTAACAGAAAAAAGGAATAGAAAACAAGATGTTCACAGTATGAATATACCTTGAAGATCGTTTATTCCATCCTCTTTCTTTCAGGGATAAGGGACTATATGTGCAAAGATGATAAATTACGTAACAATTCAAGCATCAACTCACCTTTTATTTTTATCCTGTTTTTCTGTTTATTAATTTTAAACTAGGAGTAATGTGTTGTCTCTTGGTTGCTTACACATCACACAGTTTGAGTAATAAAGAGCATTAACAGTTCATTTCAATTCATTTATAATAAGTAAATACACAAATAAAAGGGATCAACAATATATACAGATATTAGTATAAAGACAAAAATACAAACCTTCCTTAAAAGATGAGCAAAAAACCCAAAATGGTGAAAAGTCATTTCTCTAGATATATACACACCTATGAGTATTACATATCCGTATAAATATACATGCATGTGTATGATGTAAAATATCTTATACATGACAAAATATTACAGAACTGAAACAGAACATACTGATTAATAAATTTAAGGACATGCTTAAATTCAACACTGTGCTATATACATGAGAAATTCATAAACAAGGAGATTCAGTAAAGTTAAAATTGAAGAATAAGTTAGTGATCCCTAAATTAATTTCATTGTCACAGAAAATATTCTGAATGATTTCAGTCCTTCAATCTTTGTTGTGGTTTGCTTTATGATCCAGCAAATAGTCAATTGTAGTAAATTTTCTATGTGCACTGAAAAACATACGTATGCTGTTTTTGTTGGTAGTCATATTCTTTGAAAGTTAACTAGTCAAATATTTCAATTATGTAATTCACAACTTCTATATTCTTAGATATTGTATTGCTTGTTTATTCATCAATGGGAGAAGTACGTTAAATTCTGCCATGGCAATGAAGGACTTATCTATTTCTTCTTATAGCTCTGGATCTTTTCTTTACCTGTTTTGAAGATCTATTATCAAGTGTATGGATATTTGAATTGTAATTTCTTCTTAGTTGGTAGAGCTCTATAACATTTAGAAATAATCCTCTTTATATTTAGCAATTTTATTTTACTTAAAATATAGTATGTCTTATATTATTATAGCTGCATGAGTTTCTCTAGAGAGACTTAGCTCTGTGTCTCGTTTCATAATGTTTAAAGTAGATAAACACATGCATAAGATACTACTCAGAAATTTACCCAGGTCTATACCCCATGGAAATATTTATGTTCATCAAACAATATAGCAAGATTCTTCGTACTGCCACTATCTGTAATACCTGCAAAGTAAAAAACAAAAACAAAAAAACTTAAAAAGCCATCAACATTTTTACCTTTATAATTTGGGATATATTCAAAGAAATTTGCAAACAAGATGAATAGATGTTATAAATATAATGCTGAGCATAAGAAACTAGATACAAAAATATTCTGTATAGTTTTATAGTTAAAAACATAAAATATTGATGTTATAATTTATATAGTAATTTTATTTGAATTAGAGAAGGTTGGTAAATGAAAATGATCAAGCGTGCCTTGAGTTTTGTTAAAGTCCTTCTTCTTGGTCTCTATGCTAGTTACAGAGCGGTGCTGATTTTGTAAAAACACATGCTGGCTTTCATGCACTTTTTTGTATGCATGTTAAAACTAAAAAAATAATTACAATTTGATAAAGGTATTAGAAAAAAGGAAATAAAATGATGTCAAAATCATGACATGTGACAAAGGAAAATGCAGACCACAAAGTTTTAAATGTAGTAAAAGAAACAAACACTATATTACAAAAGCTAGAATCCACAATGAAGATATAGCAGTTATTAATATTCATATATCTAATGACAAAGCAATGATTTCCATAAACCAAAAACTATAAGAGATGAGAGGAGAAGTAACAGAGACTCTCAATTCAAGACAAAAGGAAAATAAAAAACAGTGGCCTACTGGTTCAGTTTGCATGCTCCAATTCCTTGGCCCACTGCTCACCTGTTTGAAATGTGGGTGTAGACCTACACACCACTCATCCAAGCCATGCCAGTGGTGGCATCCCACACAGAAGAACTAGAAGGACCTACAACTCTAATATACCACTGTGTACTGGGGCTTTGAGGAGAAAATAAATAGAGGAAGACTGCCAACAGATATTAGCTTAGGACCAATCTTCTTCACACGCACAAAAAAAGAGAGAAATAAAGAAAAGAAAAAGAAATGACATTTAGTAACTAAGGTTATAATCCCAAATAACACAATCGCATATATATCATGGAACTCCAGTAATAAGACATACAATTTTTTTCAACTGCACATGAACATTCATGAAAACTGACTATATTTTAAACCAAGAGTAACCACAATAAATCCAACAAAAAATAAAATGTAAATAACATTCCCTGAATACTAATAGATACAACGTAAATAGATAAAAATGTAAACAGCATTCCCTGAATACTAATAAATCCAAATATAAACTAATAACAATGTTTATCAAACAATAAGGCATTCCATTTGAAAATGTAAAAGCACGCCATTAGAAAATAACAAAGGAAAAATATAGACCACGACTGCAAAATTACTATATGAGATATATACTAGGCAAGTTTCAGAAGAAATTTTATGGAAATGCATATTGATATTATTAAACTCATTAAATGAAAATAAATAAACACTCCATTCCGAAGGTCGAAAAGAAGGTCTTAAGATAATAACACCTAAAATTCCATCTTCCCACTCATCCGCCCAAAACCCATTCAGACCAGATAAAGCAAATGAACTTCCCACACTTTCTGCATCACTGTAAGGAAGATAATCTTATGAAGTTGAAGATGCCTATAAGTAGAGAAATATTTATCAAAAGTAAAAAAAAACTATCTCTGGCCCTCCAATTACCATAATTCTATGAGTGACCAGTGAAGAAGTCTGAAGAAATGGTTTAGAAAAGAGAAAAGGGAAGTGGAGATACTGTTAGTAATATAAAACAGATAAAATCAATAAGAAAATTCCTCTTACATAACCAATAATTAAAAACACCTCCAAAGTCTGATAGAGGACAGCATTGGATACAGGAAAAAGTATAGCAATTATATAGGATTTGAGGTGAAAAACTCAATGAAAAATATTTCTAAAGGAAAGTAGGGAAGGAAAACAAGGACAGCATCCTTTAGAGTTGTAATGGTTAAGAGAAAAGGAAGTATGTAAGTGTTGTTTTTAAACTACACACACACTTCACTTCACTAGACTGTCAGAAGAAAGCAATAAAGCCTCTTAAACCAGAAATCTTGTAAACCGAAAAGACCCCTCAACTTAGTGCACAAAGTTAATAAAAATGTCTATATCCACACACTGTTTCTATAAGGGGGGTGAGGGACACAAAATAAGAGTCAAAATGATTTTTAAAAATCCCCAAAATAGTATACACAAAATAAGCAGAAGGAAACTATAACATAACATTTTTAATTGAACTAAATATCCTTAAATAGTACCTTAGAAATATTAAAAATATGCCTTGAATAAAAACTTCAAAAAAATACAACCTAAATAGAAAAAAGAGATTATACCTAAAGAGAGTTGACTGATCTCAATAAAGAAATTGAAGAAAAAAATAATAGGAAAAAAATCAATGAAATCATATTTGGGTCTTTGGATAGATCAATACAATTAGTAAATGCACAGCTTTTGTATCAAAAGAAAAAGAAAACATTACCAATATCAATATTTAAAAAGGATATCCTGGGGCTGGCCCCGTGGCCAAGTGGTTAAGTTCGCGTGCTCTGCTTCCTTGCCCTGGGGTTTCACTGGTTCAGATCCTGGACATGGATGTGGCAATGCTCATCAGGCCATTTTGAGGCGGCATCCCACATGCCACAACTAGAAGGACCCACAACTAAAATATACAACTACGTACTGGGGGCAGTTAGGGAGAAAAAGCAAAAAGAAAAGAAAAAAAGAAATTTTTTTAAAAAATAAAAAAGATATCCTATAGATATTAGAAAGATAATAAGCAAATACTATAAATAATTTTGTCATTTTTTATCATATACCTCATATTTATCTTTCTCTTTAGATTTGCCAGGACTTTTCTTATTATGCTAAACCAATGTAACACATACGTGAAATAAAATGGAAAGCTTTCTGATGCTGTCTCATACATTTATTTTTAAATATACTATTATAAAAGGCTTAGTGAATTCAATAGCAAAAATTTTATTTCAGATTTTTGCATATCTGTTCGCAAGAGAAATTAATCACATTTTTAAAATATTATCTTTAAAATTTGATACTTAGAATGAGATATGCAGATTTCATTCTTTTCCTATATTCTGGGAAATCTAAAGACTTTTATAGAATTCATTTAGAGCTGTCAGGCCCCAGCATTTAACAAAATACCACTCTCCATTCCTCTTGTAAAGTAAAGGAGAGAGAAGCCAATTATCATTCTTATTCATGAAAATGAAATGAACAAATATCTCAAATCAAGTTTTCTATTTCTTCTTGTGCATACCTTGATGTATTAAAATGGCTGAGTAGGCACTCCCAGCTTTCCTGCTCCTCCAGAATCACAAAAAAAGAAAAAAGCAAATACTGCCAGAACAAACTATCAGAAAACTGGAAAACCACCAAAGATGTACAGCAACCAAGGTGATGATAAAACAAAACAAAAAATAAAAAGTAACTTAAAAGAGGTAGCAAATTTTTGCGGCATTTTTACTTGCCCTTGGCCACCCTCTCCCTGGTGTGGTTGCAGTATTGAAATGGTAGCCTGCATTCCCAGTGTGGGATTCAGAACTCTCGTTCTGGAGGGAGCAGAAACAATCATATTTGCAAATTATTGTGTATGTCTATTCTTATCTGTCTGGAGGCTAGGAGGCTACGTGAAAGACTGATACAAAGTATCTTTTCTTCCATCTAACACAAATCTCAGGTGGGAATAACAATGGGTATTGCGTGAAAACACTGCAAGATGAATAAGAATCTACTGATGCCTAAATTCCAGCAGAAAATACAGAGCAGAGTTTATTCGGGAAATTAGGACATTCAAAAGCACGTCTGAATATGGGGGAATTAGGAAGATATGTTCATGTTCAGGGAAAGATATATGCTCAGAAAGAACTTGAGAAGACCCTAGGCTTTCATCTTTGGCAGATCCCTAGGCTCAGTATAAGCCTGGCTGATTGTTGAAAGAGTGTCCCAGCCCTTAGCCAATCTGCAAAGCCTGGAGGACAACTTCATGCTGTCTGCAAGAGACTCACTTTAGACCCACAGAAACAAATAGATTGAAAGTGAAATGATGGAGAAAGATATACCTTGCAGAGGATAAGCAAAAGAGAGCAGGTTTGGAAGTACTAATATGAGACAAAATAGACTTCAAGTCAAAAATGGCTACAAGAGAAAAAGAAGGACATTATATATTGATAAAAGGTTCAGTTTCTCAAGAAGCTATAACAATTATAAATATATATGTATATATATATATGAGCCCTGTTAAATTTTAAAGATCTTATTGACTTTATTCCATGATTCCTGTATCAGGCAACATCCAGTCTAGCAGATAGAAATGAGCTCTGAAGAACTATACAAAATGAAAGACTTTTATTGGAAGAAGGGAGCAGGAACAAGGAAGTTATACTAGGCATAAAAACAGATTGGTTGCTGCAAGGTTACTTTCCTTTAGGGGATGGCAGGAATCTATCATGCAGATTACCTGACTAGTGAGGATCAGACAATTCCTGATTGACCGACTTCAGATTCCACTTTTGGAAGAGCCAAAACTATAATTAAGTCAAGTTTTGGTTTGGTAATGTTGGAATTAGCATAACTGACTCCATTTTGGACCTGTCTTGTTTTTAACAGTCTCAAAGTATATGAAGGAAAAATTGAGAGAATTGAAGACAGACATAGAGAGTTCTACAATAATATCTAGAGAATTCAATATACCGCTCTCAATAACGTATAAAACATCTAGACAGAAGATCAATAGTGTAATAGAGACCTTAAACAACACTTAAAATAACTAGGCCTGATAGACATATATAAAACATTCCACCCAACCAAAGCAGAATGCACATTCTTAACTAGTGCACAAGGAACATTATCCAGGATAGACCAAATGTTAGGCCACAGAACAAGCCTCAGTATACTTAAAAAGATTAAAACCATACAAAGCATCTTTTTTTTCCTTTTTTTTTAATTGAGTTAATGATAGGTTACAATCTTGTGAAATTTCAATTGTACATTAATGTTTGTCAGTCATGTTGTAGGAGCACCACTTCACCCTTTGTGCCCACCCCCCACCCCACCTTTCCCCTGATATCCACTAAACTGTTCATAGTCCATAATTTTAAATTCCTCATATGAGTGGAGTCATACACAGATTATCCTTCTCTCGCTGGCTTATTTCACTTAACATAATTCCCTCAAGGTACATCCATGTTATTGCAAATGGAATGATTTTGTTCTGTTTTACAGCTGAGTAGTATTCCATTGTATATATGTACCACATCTTCTTTATCCATTCGTCTGTTGATGGGCACTTAGGTTGCTTCCACGTCTTGGCTATTGTAAATAATGCTGCAATAAACACTGGGGTGCATAGGACTTTTGGGATTGCTGACTTCAGGCTCTTTGGATAAACACCCAGTAGTGGGATGGCTGGATCGTATGGTAGTTCTATTTTTAATTTTTTCAGGAATCTCCATACTGATTTGAATAGTGGCTGCACCAGTTTGCATTCCCACCAGCAGTGTATGAGGGTTCCTTTTTCTCTGCAACCTGTCCAACATCTGTTGCTATTAGTTTTAGATATTTTTGTCATTCTAACGGGTGTAAGGTGATATCTTAGTGTAGTTTTGATTTGCATTTCCCTGATGATCAGCGATGATGAGCATCTTTTCATGTGCCTATTGGCCATCAGTATATCTTCTTTGGAGAAATGTCTGTTTATGTTTCCAGCCCATTTTTTGATTGGGTTGTTTGATGTTTTGTGGTTGAGTTGCGATAGTTCTTTATATATTAAGGATATTAAGCTTCTGTCAGATATATGACTTGCAAATATTTCTTCCCAGTTAGTGGGTTGTTTTTTTGTTTCAATCCTGTTTTCATTTGCCTTGAAGAGGCTCTTTAATCTGATGAAGTCCCATTTGTTTATTCTTTCTATTGTTTCCCTTCTCTGAGAAGGCATGGTGTCCAAAAAGATCCTTTTAATACTGATGTCAAAGAGTGTACTGCCTACGTTTTCTTCCAGAAGCCTTATGGTTTCAGGTCTCACCTTTAGGTCTTTGATCCATTTTGAGTTTATTTTGGTGAATGGTGAAAAAGAATGGTCAATTTTCATTCTTTTACATGTGGCTTTCCAGTTTTCCCAGTACCATTTGTTGAAAAGACTTTCTTTTCTCCATTGTATGCCCTCAGCTCCTTTGTTAAAGATAAGCTGTCCAGGGGCTGGCCCCGTGGCCGAGTGGTTAAGTTCGCGTGCTCCACTGCAGGCGGCCCAGTGTTTCGTCGGTTCCAATCCTGGGCGTGGACATGGCACTGCTCGTCAGACTAGGCTGAGGCAGCGTCCCACATGCCACAACTAGAGGAACCCACAACGAAGAATACACAACTATGCACCGGGGGGCTTTGGGGAGAAAAAGGAAAAAATAAAATCTTTAAAAAAAAAAAAAAAAAGATAAGCTGTCCATAGATGTGTGGTTTTATTTCCGGGCTTTCAATTCTGTTCCATTGATCTATGCACCTGTTTTTGTACCAGTACCATGCTGTTTTGATTACTGTAGCTTTGTAGTATGTTTTGAAGTCAGGGATTGTGACGCCTCCCCCGTTTTGTTCTTTTTTCTCAGGACTGCTTTAGAAATTTGGGGTCTTTTGTTGCCCCATAGGAATTTTAGGATTCTTTGTTCTAATTCTGTAAAGAATGTCATTGGGATTCTGATTGGGATGGCGTTGAATCTGTAGATTGCTTTAGGTAGAATGGACATTTTAACTATGTTTATTCTTCCAATCCACGTACATGGAATGTCTTTCCATCTCCTTACATCGTCATCCAATTCTCTCAGAAAGGCCTTGTAATTTTCATTATATAGGTCCTTCACTTCCTTAGTTAAATTTACCCCAAGGTATTTTATTCTTTTTGTTGCGATTGTGAATGGTATTGTATTCTTGAGTTCTTTTTCTGTTGGTTCATTACTGGAGTGTACAAATGTTACTCATTTATGCAAATTGATTTTATACCCTGCAACTTTGCTGTAGTTGTTGATTACTTCTAACAGTTTTCCAATGGATTCTTTGGGGTTTTCTATATATAAGATCATGTCGTCTGCAAACAGCGAGAGTTTCACTTCTTCCCTCCCTATTTGGATTCCTTTTATTCCTTTTTCTTGCCTGATTGCTCTGGCCAGGACCTCCAGTACTATGTTAAATAAGAGTGGTGATAGAGGGCATCCTTGTCTCGTTCCTGTTTTCAGGGGGATGGCGTTCAGTTTTTGCCCATTGAGTACGATGTTGGCTATGGGTTTGTCGTATATGGCCTTTACGATGTTGAGGTAGTTTCCTTCTATGCCCATTTTGTTCAGAGTTTTTATCATAAATGGCTGTTGGATCTTGTCAAATGCCTTCTCTGCATCTATTGAGATGATCATGTGGTTTTTATTCCTCAGTTTGTTGATGTGGTGTATCATGTTGATTGATTTGTGGATGTTGAACCATCCCTGTGTCCCTGGTATGAATCCCACCTGATCCTGATGTATGATTCTTTTGATGAATTGCTGAATTCTGGTTGCCAAAATTTTGTTTAGAATTTTTGCATCTATGTTCATCAGTGATATTGGCCTGTAGTTCTCTTTTTTCGTGGTGTCCTTGTCAGGTTTTGGGATCAGCGTGATGTTGGCCTCATAGAATGTGTTAGGAAGTGTTCCATCTTCCCTAATTTTTTGGAATAGCTTGAAAAGGATGGGTATTAAATCCTCTCTGAAAGTTTGGTAGAATTCCCCAGGAAAGCCATCTGGTGCTGGGGTTTTATTCTTTGGGATGTTTTTGATTGCTGTTTCAATCTCTTTCCTTGTGATTGGTCTGTTCAAATTGTCTGCCTCTTCTTGAGTGAGCTTTGGGAGACTGTAGGAGTCCAAGAATTTATCCATTTCCTCTAGGTTATCCATTCTGTTGGCATATAGTTTTTTGTAGTATTCTCTTATAATCTGTTGTATTTCTGCAGAGTCTGTTGTTACTTCTCCTGGCTCATTTCTGATTTTGTTTATTTGAGCTTTCTCCCTTTTTTTCTTTGTAAGTCTGGCTAGTGGTTTGTCAATTTTATTTATCTTCTCAAAAAACCAGCTCTTTGTCTCATTGATCCTTTCTGCTGCCTTTTTCAATTCAACAGTATTGATTTCTGCTCTGATTTTTATTATTTCTCTCCTTCTGCTGACTTTGGGCTTCATTTGTTCTTTTTTCTCTAGTTCAGTTAGGTGTGCTTTAAGGTTGCTTATTTGGGATTTTTCTTGTTTGTTAAGATGTGCCTGTATTGCCATGAATTTTCCTCTTAATACAGCTTTTGCTGTATCCCATATGAGTTGGTATGACATGCTATCATTTTCATTTGTTTCCAGGTAATTTTTTATTTCTTCTTTAATTTCTTCAATGATCCATTGCTTGTTCAGTAGTGTGTTTAGTCTCCACATCTTTGTGCCTTTCTCAGCTTTTTTCTTGTAATTAATTTCTAGCCTTATAGCACTATGATCTGAGAAGATGCTTGTTATTATTTCAATTTTTTTAAATTTGTAGAGGCTTGTCTTGTTTCCCAACATATGGTCTATCCTAGAGAATGTTCCATGTGCACTTGAGAAGAATGTGTATTCAGCTCCTTGAGGGTGGAGTGATCTATATATGTCTATTAAGTCCAATTGTTTTAGTTTTTCATTCAGCTCCACTATTTCCTTGTTGATTTTCTGTCTGGATGATCTGTCCATTGATGTGAGTGGGGTGTTGAGGTCCCCTACTATTATTGTGTTGTTTTTAACATCTTCCTTTAGGTCTGTTAATAGTTGCTTTATGAATCTTGGTGCTCCTGTGTTGGGTGCATAGATATTTATAAGCGTTATTTCTTCTTGATGAAGTGTCCCTTTGATCATTATATATTGTCCCTCTGTGTCTCTCTTTACCTGTCTTATTTTGAAATCCACTTGGTCTGATATGAGAATTGCAACTCCTGCCTTTTTCTCCTTGCTATTTGCTTGAAGTATTGTCCTCCACCCCTTCACCCTGAGTCTGTGTTTGTCCTTGGGGCTGAGGTGTGTTTCCTGGAGGCAACAAATTGTTGGATCTTGTTCTTTAATCCATTTTGCCACTCTGTGTCTTTTTATTGGAGAGTTCAATCCATTCACATTGAGAGTGATTACTGATGCATGTGGACTTAATGCTGTCAATCTGTCGCTCATTATCTTGTTTTCCTGTGTTTCTCTTACTGTGTGCTTTAGACTATCCATTTAATACTGCAATTTCTTATGCTGGGTTTCTTAGATTTTTCCTCATCTATGATTTGTGACTCTGTTCTGTACTTTATTTTAGTGTCTACCTTGAAGTTTGTACTTAGAATCTCGTGTATAATATAGTCTATTCTCTGCTGGTCTCTTACTTACTCGACCAATACTGATTTAGACCCTTTGCTCTTCCCCTCCTAAATAATTATTTTCATTTTTTATTCCAACTCGTCTTATTAATTGGTAGTTAGAGTGCTAAGATCGTCCTTGTTTTGGTAGTTTTCTTATTTTTACCCTAATGCTATAGTTGAATATTTGCTATCCTGTTTTGGTTCTATCCATCGGTCTCCCTAGTCTGTGGCTTGTGTCCCCTTTCTCCCTTTTTCCTTTTTTCAAGTATGAGAGCCTTCTTGAGGATTTCTTGTAATGGAGGGCTTTTAGTTACAAATTCCCTTAACTTTTGTTTGTCTGGAAAAGATTTAATTTCTCCCTCATATCTGAAGGAAATTCTTGCTGGATAGAGTATTCTTGGCTGAAGGTTTTTATCCTTTAAAGCTTTGAATATATCACTCCATTCTCTCCTAGCTTGTAGGGTTTCTGTAGAGAAATCGGCTGACAGTCTGATAGGAGCTCCTTTATAGGTTATTCTCTTTTTTTTCCTTACTTCCCTGAGTATTCTTTCCGTATCATTCCTATGTGCCAACTTTACTATTATGTGCCTTGTGGTGGGTCTTTTTACATGGACAAATCTAGGAGATCTAAAACCCTCCTCTACACACATTTCTCCGTTGATCCCTAGATTTGGGAAGTTCTCTTCTATAATTTCGTTAAGCACACTTTCTGCTCCATTTTCCTTTTCCATATTCTTGGGAATTCCTATGATCCTTATGTTCTTACTCCTCATTGAATCCATTATCTCTCGGAGATTTTCCTCATTTTTTTAAATTCTTAGTTCTCTTTCTTCCTCTGTCTGGCGCCATTCAGCCTGTCTGTCCTCGATTATGCTGATTTGCTCCTCTAGGTTGCCTACACAGGCATTCAGGGAATCCGTATTCTGTTTTATCTGGTCCAGTGTGTTTTTCATTTCAAGTAATTCTGTTTGATTCTTCTTTATGATTTCAATCTCTTTTGTGAAGTAACTCCAGAACTCGGCTTGTGTCTCTATCTTTCTCGCTACCTCATTGAGTTTTTTGATTATAGCTGCTCTGAATTCATTATCACTTAGTTTACCTAATTCCAAGTCCTCAGGACTTAATTCTGTGTTTTTATTGTTTTCCTTCTGGTCTGGGGCTTTTATAAATTGCTGGATGGTAGAGGAGCGGTTTTTTCTCATGGTGGTAGAATTCAGTTGCAGTTACAGCCTGTCGCCACTAGATGGGGGTCGAGAGTGGCGTTGGCTCTCTGCCTTGGGGCAAGATGGCTGCGCCCACTGGCTTTGCTGGGGGGGAGTGGCTGTTACTCACACGCGCTGGTCTGGGTTCACATCAGTTCTGTTCTCTGGTCTCCCAAGGCCCTTGATTTATAGGGTCCCCAAGGACGGAAGCTTCCCCCCCATCAGCGGGTCTCCACTGAATCAGCGGCAGGAGTCCTGGATGATCCCCTGGTCACGCGGCCCCTCCCCCGCTCCTTCCCGACCCGCGCGGCAGTGATCGCAGACTCTAGGGGAGGGAGCGATGTTCTCTCCCACCATTCCAGCTCCTCCGAAGGTTTAAAGCTAGGTTTATGATCTCCGCCTTCTTGGTATTGTAGGTCTCTAACGAGCTGGCATTATGTTTATTCTCTGAAATTCAGTTCTTCCAATCTTTTGTTGTATTTTGGAGGGGAGAGAATCCCAGGTCAGCTCACCCCGCCATTTTGCTCCGCCCACTCTCTATCCGATACATGTTTTGAGAATATTTTCTCCCAGTCTGTGGCTTGTCTTTTCATTTTGTATGAATTTTTCAAAGATTTAAAGTTTTTAATTTTGATGAAGTCCATTTTATCACTTTTTTCTTTTATGATTTGTGCCTTCTTATTGTCCTACTTAAGAAATCTTTTCTTAACCCAGGACACTAAAATTTTCTCCTGTGTTTTCTTCAAGAATTCCTATGGTTTTCTTCCTTTTGGGTTTATACCCTATTATGAATTTCTTTTCCTATAGTGTCCTGTAAGAGTTGAGAATTATTTTTCTGCCTATGACACCATTAGTTTAAAAGATTTTCCCTTTGCCCATTGAATTGTTTTGGCAACTTTGACTCAAATCAATTCACCCTGTACATGTAGGTCTATTTCAGGACTCTCTATTCTGTTCTATTGAGCTACATGACTATCTTTTCACCAATAACAGAGTGTCTTGATCACTGTAGCCTGAGAATGAATTCTTCCAACATTGTCTTTCTTTTTTAAATTGCTATGGCTATTCTATATCCTTTGATTTTCGATATAAATTTTAGAATCAGTTTGTCAATTCCGATAAAAAAGCCTGCTGTGATTATGACTGGGATTGCACTGAATCTATAGATTGAATTGAGGACAATTCATATCTTAACAATATTGAATCCCCTGATCCATGAACATAATATATCACTTTATTTCTTTAACCTCTCTCAACAATATCTTGCTGTTTTCATATATATCTTTTGTCCACTTTAGCCCTAATATTCCATATTATATGCTATTGTATATAAGTATTTTTTTAATTTAAATTTCCAATTGTGTGCGGCTGGTATTTAGAAATACAACTGATCTTTGTGTGTTTGCCTTGTATCATATAACATTGCTGAATTCATTTCTTGGTTCTAGCATCTTTTTGTAGGTGGAGAGTACTTAGGATGTTGTAGATAGACAGTCAAGTCATATACATAAGAAGACAGCTTTCTGTCTTCCTTTCCAACATGCATGTTACTTCTTTTTCTTGCTGTATAAAACTGGTTGAGAACTCCAGTCTAATGCTTAATAGAAGTAGTGAGGGCCGACATCCTTGCTTGCTCCTGACCTTTGGAGAAAAGCATTCAGCCTTTCCAACATTAAATATTATATAAGTTGTACATTTCTCATAAATGAGCTTTTATCAGGATAAGAAAGTTTCTTGCTATTCCTAGCTTCTGAGAGATTTTGTCATGAATAGATGCTAGCTTTTGTCAAATCCTTTTTTCTTCATCTACTGAGATAATCATATGGTTTTTTTTCTTCAGTGTGTTAAAACGGTGAATTACACTGAACTCTAAACACTAAACCAATCTTGCAGTCCTACAAAAATCCCACTTGCAAGTGAGATATTATCCTTTATATATACTGAGGATTCAGTTTGCCAAAAATCTGCTACAACTGAGAAATTAAAACTCTGTAAAGCCCTAAAATCCCGGAACATACAAAAAAGGTCAATATACATATGAATACCTAACCAGAAGTAATAATTCTAAATAATGTCACATAAATTATAAATATAATTCAACTGAGACATCAGAAGAAAGAACCACCAATAATAACAAACTGCAATAACAGGAAGCAATAGGTTCAAAAAGTTTCATGTACAAACTGTAATGATTGAAGGAGTTTTTCTTAATTTCTCTGGAGGTATGAGGGGTTGTCAGGTGATCTGAGTTCCCTTTTAAAAACGGCTTGTTTATCAGCCTGACATTTTATAGCCCAATGATTATAGCTTAAAAAGCTAGTTATAAATCAAATTATATTCCCACTGGCTTGTATTATAAATGTTTCCTATGTTTACAGTAAAAGTTTTCAAAATTATACACTAAAAGAAAACTATAGTTTAATAATGTATCATTACTACTAACAATAGGTCACACAAAGTTCAAGACTTTACTGAAACCTAAAATTTTAACTTCTATATCTTTGAGACTAGTTCCCTACAGGGCTACAAATTCTTTAATGACAAGACCAGAAAAGCCCTATACTCAAGCATACTGTCTCCATAAGCAATTTTTTTCCACTAAGTATGAATTTCTGCATGCAAATCAAGTCTTATCTTTTTAAAAGCTAATATAAATGATATAATAACAGACAAGAGTTGACATCTGGTACTTACTATGTACCAGGCCCTTCTATGCCCTTTATGTGTTTTATCTCATCTGATTCTCACAGTAACTCTATAAAATAACTACTGTTGTTACTTACACTTTTCAGATAAGCAAACTGAACAAAGACAGATCACGTAACTGGCTCTAGGTTCACAGCCAGAACCTAGACAATCTGGCCCTGTGTCTGAGCTCTCACATTATATTGCCTAACAACATTAACTTACAAAATATAAGTTATACATTTGTACTGCAAAGACAGCCAGTGCAAAACTAATCTTCTCAAGGGCTTATCTACAGAAACAATAGAAAAACTTTTTGATTTCTACACAAGTTTTCAGCAGACAATTGAGGAAAGACCTTGAACTGTAAATTGTAAGCTATAAAGTTTACCGAAATTTGACAACTCAAAAGGAAGGAAAAAAGCAATTACTAAAGTGAGATTAATGGGTTGACCTTCAAGTTTGACACTGTTTCACACTTGACGGGGCAAGTGCTCCTAAAACAAGCACAGATAATACAGGAAGACCATATCATACATGCTCTGCTTAAAAATCTTTTTGTATTTTACCTTTTGGTTTCGGGGTAAATCTTGAGCATGTGATGGAGGCTTATAATTCAGGACTAATCTTCTAAAGTCCAAAAGATTGAATAATGACTGAAAAAGAACAACAATTTAAGATAACTAAGGGAAAATTCTATTAACAAAACCATAAAAATATGACGGGTCTTAGAGATTTGTTTTTGACAATTATACTGCTTATACACAGAACAGATGCAATTAGCATAAGACTATTTTCTCCCCAAGAAAAAGTCAAATTTCTTATACCTTAACATACTATTCTTGATCATTAACAATATTTATTGTGTTACAAAGCAGAAACATGGACAATGCAAAAATAAAACCCCACACCATATTTTATTACTAAAGCTTTCTTTATATTACTACGTGCTTAACAGTTTCCTCAAAATAGAAGATAAACAAATGTAAAGTCTACAACTTTTCAGACACATTATGTTCACTGTGAGTTATCTAGACGTATCAATTCTACAAGGATATAGCACAAATAAACTTATAATAATTTAAATTTATTTAATAATAAATTTATTGTATATTATATTATAATATATTATATTATTTATTATAATATATTATATTATTTATTATATTATCTGTTATAATATAATGATAAATAATTTATTTTATAAATAATTCTAATTCATTTAAAATAAACAAATTTATTTATAAATAAATAAATCAGATGCTCAGTGATAGCAGAGCAAAGAAATTACATATTATCTCTGTGCTCAAGGAGACACACAACCTAGAAGGAGACACACATATAATTATAGCAATAGAAATATGATTCCAAGATACTCTAATTCAGATCATACAGAGCATAACGAGAGCATATGAAAGACGTCCGTGGGAAGGTTTCCTGGAGCTGTTTTTTAAACTATAACTTATAATCCATTAATGTTATCACGATGAACATGTTTAAAACATGAAATAAAATGCAATGGAAAACATCAGAACATATCATACACTGTAAATTCACCACAGGATACTGTTTGTAAAATTGTTCTTGTATATATTTTATATACATGTGTACATGTAAAGTGTTTTACAACGTAGACTGTCTTCCTTTCTGAGAATCACAGTTGATAAAGTTTGAAAATCACTGGACAGGAGGCAATGATGTATTAAATCTTAGTAAAGATGGGTTAGCCAACTTGACTAACACATAGATAAAGGTGGCACTACAAATAAAAACAAAGTTTTGTTTAGTAGGTGGGTGTTTGGAAAATTGGCCTAGTATATACAAGAAATAGAGTCAGATATAGATATATAGATATAGATGTGGATTAAAGGCCTAAATATGAAAGGTAAAACCATAAAGCTGATAACAGGAACTGTAGGAAAATATTTTGGTTATCTTGCGATCTGGAAGTATTTCTTAATGCAACAACATGAACATGAGATAATTCATTTATTTATTCATTTAGCAAATATTTATGGAGCACTCACTACATGGCCAGACACAAGGAAGACAGGCAAAAGAGAATAAAATATATTAAGTCTCTGCCCTGATCACAATCTTGTGATTACAAGTTAAAACAATGAGTATAGACGTTATAAATCAGAAAAAATGTGAATACAATAATAGTAGACCAAGCTCAGAATCCTAGGGAAAAAGAATCATTTAAAAGCCAGAGGAACGATGAGAAAGACAAAATAAGAATAGTAAGGGAAATGGAGAGTATGAGATCACAGAAGAAAAAGGAGTAGAGAAACCAAGGGCTTTCACATATAGCTGTGTATCAGAATAACAGTGGAGCTTTAAAAGGAACCTGTGTCAACAAAGACACAAAGTACCACAGAAGATTCTGAAGCACATCAAAGAATACCGGCAAATTTTAAGAAGGACAAGATGAGCATTACTCTCAAAGGTTGCCACATTCCAGTAAAGTAAGGGCAGGAAAAACAACCCTTGGAGTTGTCAATTAGAAAACCATCTTTTCAGTAGAATGGGAGAAGAACAGCAGTAATAAGTACTGAAGAAATGAGATATAAGTAAGGGGGGCAAAGTATGGGCTGTTCTTATGAGGAATTTAAATTGGAAAGAGAATATGGACAAATTAGGAGAATCCCAGTCCTATTTCTGTGCTCTGAGTTCCCGCTGGAGAACATTTTCCTGCTTCCTGAACACCCAGTAGAATTTCATCTGGTGTAGGTCTGCTGGTGGTGAATTATTTCACCATCTGCTAAAATGAAAATTGTTTTTACTTCATTTTTGTAATATTTTTGCTAGTTCTAGAATTCTATATGGCCAGTTAGTATTTCCAGCACTTTAAAGATCGCATTTCTGTTGAGAAGTCAGCTGTTAGATTTATTTTTGCTCCTTCATAGAGGTGATATATACCTTTTCCAACTGGCTACTTTTAGGATTTTCTCTTTGTCTATAGTTTTTTCCGTTTTATTATGATATGCCTTGTCACAGTATTCTTTATGTCCATACTACTTGATTCCTATTCCTTCCTGAATCTGTAGCTCAATCTCTTTCATTAGGTTTTGAACACTCTCAGTCATTTCTTCAAATATTACTTTTGCCCTATTCTCTTTTTACTCTCCCTTGAACCACACATACACTATGTTAGTACTATTCACCATGTTCAAAATCTCTTATATGCTCTTATCTGCATTTCATGGCTTTAATCTGAAAATGTTCTTCAGACCAACTGTCTAGCTAATTCTCTCTTCAGCTGTTTCTAATATGCTGCTATAATTCATCCATTGATTTTGTGACTTTGTTATATTTTTCAGTTCTAAAATACCTATTTTTTAATAGTTTTTAGTTTTCTATCAAAATTCTCAATCTGAAACAAACACACACATAGATAAGGAGAACAGATTAGCAGTTACCAGAGGAAAAGCGGATAGGGGGCAGGCAAAATGGGTAAAGGGGCACATGTGAATGGTGATGGATAAAAACTAGACTATTGGTGGTGAGCACAATGCAATCTATACAAAAACTGAAATATAATAATGGAAAACCGGAAATTTACACAATGTTAAAAGCCAGTTAGACCTCAATAAAATAAAAAAAAAAAATCAAGAAAAAAATCCTCATTCTGGTTTTTAATTCCTTGAGCATATTAATAGTTATTATATCAATTCAATTTTCAGGTTTTCCTGTAGGCATATTTCTATTGCCCATTATTTTCTATTAATTTTTAGACACATCTTATTTGCTGATATGACTGATTACAGCTGATGTGAGTGCTAGACATTATACACGACGAACTGGAGAAAATTCAATGATGATATTATCTTCCAAAAGAATTTACATTTGCTTCTGGCAGAAAGCAAGAGTGAGGCCATTTGCAATCCAAGACAAATTTCATCCAATCAATTCTGAGATGAAGGTGGAATTCAGAAACCATAAAGCACGCTTTATTTTCGGGTCTCAGTTAATCCTAGGTTCCAGCCCTTTATAATTCTAACTGAAAGTCTGAGGTGTTTACTAGGGCTCTAAATCTGTGCAAAACTTTGCTTAGTTTCCCAGCCATTCAGAACTATTTCTGGAATTGCCTCGAGAATAAAATCAGCCCAAAATGTGAAGCTTACTCTCTGAACCTCTTGTTTTCTCAAAGCTTAGCCTCAAAATTACTCACTGCTTTAGGGTTATGTGATGTCTTCAAAAAGCTGTTTTTGTTTTCGTTTTGTTTTGTTTTGCAGTCCAGGAAAATATGATCAAGAAGCTGGTCTAGAACAACCTAACAACTTATCACCCGAAGTAGAACTTGTGACCATCACACAAATCATAGAGATTAACTTTTTTAAGTCCAAAACACTCTGTACTCTAAATCACAGTCATAATAGTAGTGGTCAACATATTCCTCCAAAAGGGGTGGGAAAGGGTAAATATCACTACTGCCTAAATTGTGTTTATGATTGATGCACACTGAAAACAAGTATCCTTTCATTCAGTCTAAAGCTAAAATGTGAATTCTGAAGAGCACTTGCCGAAATGGACTTTGGCTAAACTCCTGCTAACAGCAGAGAGCTATGAGAGATGAGAATTCAAACAATTTGTGGAAAACAAAAAGAATAATGACAAGAGAGCAAAGGAAGGTATCAACTGTCTGTAATGGAGGATACCAAGGAGAAGCAAGATAAATTCTCCTTGGTAGATTTAAAAAAAAATGAAATGGTACCACGTAAGTTTCAAGGTAAGGTAGGGACTAAACGTAGATGGCCTGATTACAAGATGAAAGTCTGGATACAGAGCAATTAAGTCCCTCTGTCCTTCCCAGACCCAGAAGATCAGACAACTACTCCCTCCGTGCGTGGGATACAGAAAGTTTAGTCTTTGGATATAACTGAACTTAAGTGACTGAGGTTCAGGAAAATCAGTCGCAGTGTGTGCCATGGTAGGAGAGGGCATGAGATTCTGGGCTACACACAGGAGGATTAAGTAAAAACTCGCCAACTGAGCCCCAATCGACCCTTCCCGGATCCCCTTTCTCTAGACCTGCTTCTGGAAAGCCAGCAACAGTGCTTAAAACAAAAAGAATCACAATCCAGTCTGGATTTGAGGCAGGGCAATCTTCTGTGGGAAAGTACTCCCCCAACCCCCCTAAAAATGGATCTAATATGTTCGAGCAAATAAAACATATTATTGATAAGACCATAACAGAGATGTTGGAGCATATAGAAAGTTTTAAGAACAAGTATATAGAAAACAGAAAGGAAAAATAATGGCAATTGACAATTCCAGGAAAACAAAAGATTTCAAAGGGGTAGTCGTAGTAAATCAGTGTAATATGTAAAGTCACAGAAAACATCAACACTACTGACTATTTTTAACTTGTAATATAAGTTATGTTGGGAGATGAAAGGAAAGGCAATTCTAGGTAGCTGAAATGAAAGAGCTAAATCCTCATTCTTCTCAGCAGGAAGGCATGTCATTTAGAAAAATGAGATAGGAGAAACAGCTGGAAGTGGCTGTAGTTGCCTTTAAGGAGTATGAGATAGGGAGGATTGAGGCTGATTACTGTTGTTTTCCCTGTAAGCCTTTTATTGCTATGGGGTTTTGGTTTTCTGTTTGAACTATGTACTTACGTTCTTTGATGAAGATTAAAGAGATAAGAGCAAGTCATGTGAATAAACATGTTAAATGATATCCTGAGATTTTCTGAAAACTTGCCACATCTTTTCAATCCCATACAGCATTAGGGTGATAGAAGCAATTAAAGTCTTCAATTCCACCATAAATAATATATGGTCCTTTTTGGTTCATTCACTCACTCATTCAATAATTACTTAAAAGGCTCCTCCAATGTGTCAGACACTGTGCTGTATACTGGTATAGAACAATAACCTAGAAGATATGTTCTCTGCCCTCAGGATGCTTGTATTTTAGTCAACCTGTAGTTACATGATTTATGAGTAGGGTGACCATATCCTTCATTATCCAAGGATGAAAGAGGGCTTTATGACTAATTAATAGGCACTAGTGGATCTACAAGAGGAATAAACTGGACTGTACCAGGCAAACTGAGAAGCATGAGCACCTTACTTCTGAGCATCTCAGAAGCATCCAAATAGGAAAGGTGCTAAGGATCATCCTGAGAATCTACGGATTACACTCCAAACTAGAGAGAGAGGAGAATACATACCTCTAAACAACTACCTCATTCACGGATACCCTAGTGGAGAAAGTAGCCCCACTTAGTACTTTTTACATAAAAATTCATTTGAACAGGATTAAAACAGTCCTGACTAGGTAAGGGGTCGATGCTCAATCTAAAGACAGTCAGGCTAATATTGCTAGCATCCAAAAGACTATTTAAGCTATTCTCTGTAAAATCTTCTCTTTGCCTCTTATAATCCCTTTCTGATACTCTACCACTTTTCTCCCAAATTATCGGTCCCAATAGCTAAAAGAACAAGTACAATAAAGCTCTACCTTTTGTAGCCTACTCCCACTACCTACTCCAAAGTTAGCAGTTTATAATCTCAGTAACCTTCTATAATTGGTAGATATACTTAGAAGGAAAAGAATCCCAGTTGCTTCCTGCAAGTCCTGCCAACTAAGTAAATTCCATCCCTGAGAAATTTTGTAATTGAAACTTTATAGTACATTTACGTCACAGTTTGAACAAGCTCCAACTCACTTTGGAAAATATAATAAAACACTTCCAACACTAATACAGACTTCCTGCCCAACTTTTCTTTCATAAGTGAGAAGTTCCAATTATGATGATAAACTGTTATATCTCAGATTATGTCTATGGAATTAAGGAATAATGTCAGAAAATGAAAAAACAAAAAGTTTTTATTACTAGAGATGAAAATAAAAAACTACTTAAAATAGAATAATTATAGTAAGGAAAAAAAAAAAACCACGAAGTGATCTTCAGACAAATTTTTTCCCGTCCACAATTTTCCAAAATTTGACGCTTAACATTTTTTTCCAAATCCCCAAGTCAATATCTTAATAATTCACTATAACTCAAATTTTTTAAGGTTACAGGTTACTTCTCCTAGGTGTCTAAATCTCTCCAAAAGAAAAAATAAGTAATTCCGAAAACCTTATACTTGCCTATGTTAGGAGTGTGGTAAAGCCATGCTACCAGTTAAGTAGCCACTCATCTAAGATAAAACTTAAAAATTAGTAAAATTACTTCAAATTTTGAAAACAAGCGATTTTTCTAGTTCATTCTGCTCTCTACCAAAAAAACACCAAAAATTTGAAATGTAAAGCAAAATCTAAGGTCAGCAAATAACACTTAAGATAGAAATAGATAAACAACTGATTCAAATTTGAATTAAGATATGAGAGGAGTTTAACCTATGAAAATGATAAGTTATGATCCCCATACCTATTAATAGTAATTTAGTTATCATTTCAAACAGGCCTCTTACAATACGCTGTGGAAAAATAAAGAACTCCTCTTCTAACAAACAAATATTGATTATTTCCAAGTACTTTCTTTCTTCTTAAAGTTTTCTAAGAGAAGCGTCTAATCAATGAGCCTCACTTATTGGCCATAATAGTGCAGAGATAGCATCCACTTGTCCAAATAGAGGCAGCGAAGCATATTCATGAACACTCAGATCACAGCCTTCATAGTGAGCTTCATATTTTAAAATGATGTCTAAATTATAAAATTTAGATTGGACAGTGAAATGTAAAACCCCTTACTAATAGTGCAAGTAAAGTAAAGCAAGATAGCCTATCAGGAAGATCGAAGAGACTCTAAGATAGCAAAGAAAATGTTAGATATTGTTGGGATGTAAGTGAATAATTAATGTGCAATCAAGCCTAGGAACAAAGCTATTATTACAGATTTAGGTTAATCCAGGTATTCCTTAATATTTCAATAGCTTGGAAAAGAAATATACATACATACTACATGCTAACTAGTGTTTACCATAGTATATTGAAGAGTGAGGCATAAATCCAGAAAGCTAAAGGAATTCAAATTGCACGGTATCATGTGCCAGAAGCAAAAAAAGTGGGGGAAAAGGTTGAAATTTATTACACTGAAGTGGAAAAAATGGTAAAATTACAAATTAATATCCTACAGAACACAATTAACCTTATAGAAAATGAACTACATAACCAAGTTAGCTGCTTTAATATCACATGAAAATTTACACTGTCATACATACAGGTTTGGAAAGCTACAAATGAAGAGATACTTTTAATATAAAAAGAAGTGGCACAGACATCCAATGATTTTATTATTGATTGATTGATTGATTGATTGATTTTGAGGAAGGTTAGCCCTGAGCTAACTACTGCCAATCCTTCTCTTTTTGCTGAGGAAGGCTGACATCCATGCCCATCTTCTTCTACTTTACATGTGGGACGCCTACCACAGCATGGCTTTTGCCAAGTGGTGCCATGTCTGCACTCGGGATCCAAACCGGCGAAGCCTGGGCCGCCGAGAAGCAGAACATGCGCACTTAACCATTGTGCCACTGGGCCGGCCCCTACATCTAATGATTTAAAAAGTACTCATCAGGAACACTAATTAATAAGCTACAATTCTACTGTATTAGCAAAATAAACATAAATATTAATTTTCCTAAAGGGTTATTATTCATAGATTAAGGAGATTGTTAAGGTTTTGCAATCTAATAACCTTATTAATGTCTAACTGAGAATGGTAAAGAATTATGACAATAGTCATCACATAAAAGAGTAAGAAAAAAAAGAAAAGAAAATTAGTTAAAATTGAGAAGAGGACAGATATCTATGCATACAAAGATTTTTCATTTTAGAATAAGGGGCTCAAAAAACATTCCATTAAGGGCTTCCCAAGTTAGAAGGAACATGTGTTATTCTTGATTCATCAATATTTATTCTTTACATCATTTTCACCTATACATTGAGAATTATCTGCCAATCTATACCCTCCTCAAATGAAATGCTTCCTTGTATTAAAAATAGTATTTAAATGACTATAATTCTATGAATAACACTTTCCATTATATACAAATAAATCTAATCACAAAAAAAGCAGTTCTAATTTCACATCTTGGTTACATCCTTCCCTTAATTTGCAAGACATACAAAAATATTTTCTTTACATTCTGACAACAATTCTTAGCCGGGAAGGAGGAGAAATTAATTCAAAATAATTTCAAATAAAGCACAGATAGTACTCTAGTGTTAAAACTCCATACCGGGAGAAGGAACAGAGTGGGGTGGGGAATACTGCAATCCCCAAACTAGTTTATTAGATAGAAAGGCATATTAAAACTTAGCCTGCAGTTATGTTTCAAGTATACAACTTAAAAGAAACACAACCCCAAGCCAGTTTCTATTGCTATCGTGCCCACCAAATCAGATCTGCAAAAAGACCCTTACCTGAATAACAGCACTAAACCAGCAAGTATTACCCACATTCTTTAGTCCAACAGGAGCTTTGTCCTGCCTTTTTCTATCGTAAGGGTTTCGAGAATCCCTCCAAACCTCCGTAGGTGTCCTCTTCAAACAGGCTTTATTTTCCGCTATGCTGGCTTCAAGAACTCTTAAGCCATGGGGAGAAAATGATGAAAAAAAAAATAAAGTATTAATCTAGTGCCGTACCGTAGGAAATAGCATATCACAAACTAACTATTTTAATTACTTAAGCTCTGGATAACGTATTTGAGGAAGTAATATTTAATGCCAACTTTACTCAAGTAGAGGTTAGCTTTCTTTAAGAATATAGCAGCGGCAATGCCAACAGATCAAGAGACATGCAGTTTTCCTCAGAAAAATGAAATTTCAAACACAAAAAGACAATGTTACATAATATAGAAAGTATGTTAAATTATGTCAACCAATTACAAGTTTAGTACCAGGAATATAGCACCTAGACAAGTTTTCTGAGTAATCACTTTATTAAAGTATATATTTAAAATATAACATAATGACTCGTTTTTATAACAATTACTTTGAGTCATCAAGAAAACATCAAAAACTGGACAAACTACACTTTTACTCCTCTGACCATTAATTTCCTTGCCTATAAAAAATGTTAAATAACGTAAACTCTGGGATTCTTTTCAGTTCTAGATATCTATGACTCTATGACAGTTAAATAAAGGCAGAGAATACTTAGTGTTCACTTCTTCACCCAAAAGTTTGCCTAGCGAAAAATCTAGTGAAACAAATATCTACACGTCAGAATAATAAAAGGCTAACCTCCTGAAAATAAACTCAGCCTACAGAATATCTTAAATATATCTAAACGCAGCAAGAGTAATGCTACTTTGCTCAATGACGTTTTTCTTGCTCTTAAGCAAGAAATTACATGCTGGAAAACTGCCTGCTCAAGACATGTGTTACTTAGTGTTCTAAATAAGCCTTAAGTAATATTCAGGTGTCTTAACCCATTTTATGTTAATTACAAAAACCTCAGCAAGAATGAGTTTTTCCAATTTTTTGGCTTCCTGAGATAATCTCATTCGTGCTACATCATCTTTATGCTCAAGATTTTGCCCGACTAGATCAATGTCAAAATAATATAGCTATGTTTCTTAATGATGGGGAAAAAGTGAATTGTTGTATTAGCTCTCACTGCAGTATTTGCAACATGACATTAGACACAATGTAATAGGACTCCAAATCATCATTACTTAAAATAACTTATGTGAAAATAGAATAAAGTCTTTCTTTGGGACACAACGAAACCACATACTAAAAGAAAGTAAGTAACAACAACAGTTGTTAAAATGTAAAGGTCAAAGTAACCTTATATACTTAAAAATAAACAGGTTACACCTCTGTCACTTTTAAGTGTGATCCATCATTAGCAGCAGTATTCTCTGCCCCAAAACTAACTCTCACATGCGCCCTCCACCCCTGGGCTTTTTCTCTTAAACTATTTACTACTAAAGTATACCAGAATTTCTTGGAAGGTATTTAGGTAGATAAATTGGGTCAGAAGAAAATCAGAATTTATCTAGAACATCCCACTGTGGCCAGAAAGCAAGTTTTCAAGAACCTAAGGGAAGATAAAAAGTCAGAGCCAACTTGAGAGGCTTCCTACTGTTCAACTGCACAGTTCAGGATAATACAAAACAATAGCAATAATACAGTGGATTATGTACAAAGCAACTAGGTTATGCTCAAAAGAGAAAAGTTAACAGTATGCAAAACGTATATGTAACACAAAGACTGCTGTATATAGAAAGGTATATTTAATTTCTTATTGACTTTCACAAACGGGAGTGTTTTCATTTGAAAGTTTTGTTCCTTTTGTAATGCACATGTACATTTAGAAGTTTAAATAAAGGGATCTTATTTGTATCTTGGCAATTCAAGATGAATGAACAAAAACAAGCAATGAGTTCTGGGGGAAGAAGCAACAATACCACAAACAGGAAAGAAGAATTAGTGCCAGAGGTCATACACAAGAGAGAGAAGAGGCATCCGGCAATTGACCAGCACCTGCGGGCATGTACAATCACCATTTAAAAGGAGGATTCTACAACATACTGTAAAAGTATAAACTGGTCAAAAGTCTAGGAAAACTACACTCAATCCTGAATCTCCTGGTGGATAAACCTCTACCATTACATATTTTTAACCTACTATTATAATAAAATACCACTAAGAAATGAACCCTTAATAATGTCAACAGACCAGATCACATCCATCATAACGACCAGGCAATGGGTCACATAGACATTTGTTATAAAAAACATGAGAATACCTAATTTCTACAAAATACACCCAATCTGCAAAAATTAAAATGCATATATGAGTCACACGAAGTAATAACAAAAGGAAATTCAGCCTCAAGACCAGATTGACTTAAACTAGGTCTCATATTGCCCACAAATGTCAACGACCCAACCCAAATCTACAATCCAGACTGCCCTGAGATAATGATATTCTTCTTATTCTAGATCTGGTTAAGATTACTAAAATCCAGGAAGGTTTTTTTTAATGTTTTGATGCAATCAATTCCCTCACCCTCCTTTTCTGCCCCCTCCTACACAGAAAATACACCTCTTGATTTGTATGTTTACACACAAATTTGTACGTTAAACATTACATTAATGGAATGAGCTAACTTACGTCAACTTTTTGGTTCCCTTGCCTAATCTCTCCCCGTAGGACTGGGAGAATGTATGGCCTCAAATGTCCTTCCTAGGACCAAGTAGCTTGCCTGTACTGTTTGTTATACTATTCCTCAAAGCAAGTGGGAAGGGAAAGAAGGTCAAGGATATAAATTGAAGATACCATCTCCCCAGCATTCCTATGTACCCTTTTTTACAGAGGTAAAATTAGGTACAAACTGTAATAACTGTTTGATTAGGACTCAAGAGATACATGCTCATTGCTGCTCAAAGTTACCTAAGATACAAAAATAAAAGAATATCCATTTCCTAAATTATATTTTGTGTGTATATGTGTACATATAATTATTCATATAACTCAATTCTGTCATATGGTAAATATCATTCATTATCACAAAAGTATAGGTGTTCAAGAAATAGGTTTATTATAAATTCCTTAGCCACACCATATGGTGAAATTATGGTACTAAAAGACAGTGGATGAAAGAATGCCATGACTTTGTGATCTCCTTGATTTAGAGCTTACAACTCATTCAGTTTTGTATCACCAGGGACTTACAACATGCTTCAGTGGGTTTCCTCCTACCGCCTCCTCCAGGATCATGAAGGACTTTACAAACACATCTATTACACTGCACCAAAAATATTTATTAATTACTCAGTCTCTCCCATTAGCATGTGGAGGGTAGAAACACACATCTGTTTCTTCGCTAGAGCTTACATGATAAATATAGGGGCTAAACGAGTGTTTAAAGTAAATGGATGATTAAGATGTTAGATGATGCTATACCTCTCTTATTTTTTAGCTAAAGCCCATCTCCAGCTAAATATTACTCTATTCCCAAGCCCTTGACCCCTTCTATAGTCCAGTACTGGTTTAATGAACATAAACTTTCTATAACGCCAATTTCTACATAAGGGTCCCTACCCTGGACTCACCAGACTAAAGCCAGTGATACCAGCCAGGCTTTAAACTAGTAAAGAGTATGCAATAACTATATTCTAGGCATTAAAGCTGCCAGGAGAGAGAGAGAAAAAAAGGAAAAACAAAAAACAATGCAAATCTCAGAGAGCTCAGAAACAGCTCATAACAAAATGCCCAGAGAGGCAACCCCAAAAGCCACAATCAAAAACCAAACCCCCTACACATCACCTGCTTTCTTATCTTCCCAACACTGGTCATGACCATGGCATTCAGCAATAGAAAAAGACGACAAAATGTTTTGTGTCTCTTTTTCTCCCATACTGAATGTTCAGAGAACTTAGGGTAAATGTTCACCTTCCCAGTGAAATTTTATTGCAGTGATTGGGGGGGGGGGGAGGGTTTGCTTGTTTTACTTTGTTTTGTACTGTTATTTAAACCGAATTATAGCAGTAATCTTGAAAACATTCCACTTTAGATTATCTAAGTCCATTTTGGGGAAGCAGCATACTCACTGGAAAACAAGTATTATCATTTAAGCTGTATAGATCATCCAAAAAGAAAAGAAAAAAGCAGGAAGTGAGGGAGAGAAGGAGAGAAAGAGAGTGGAGGGAATCATCTTGTTGACTGCCTTCAAAAAAACCTATTGCGGGACCTGGCCTGGGGCTGAGCGGTTAAGTTCCCGCGCTCCACTTTAGCAGCCCAGGGTTTCGCCAGTTCGGATCCTGGGCAAGGACACGGCACCACTCATCAGGCCATGCTGAGACGGTGTCCCACATGCCACAACTAGAATATACAACCATGCACTAGAGGTTTTGGGGGAAGGAAAAAAAGATTGGCAACAGATGTTGGCACAGGTGCCAGTCTTAAAAGAAAAAAAAAACCTATTGGTATTTTGATTAGATCACACTAAACTCTAAGTCAATTTAAGGAGAACTGATCAGTTTTACAACGTTCGGTCCTCCAATTTGTGAAATAGACTATATTTCCAATCATTACATATTCACTAATGTGTCTCAATGATATTTAACAATTTTCTTGGAGTATTTGCACATTTCTTATTAGATTTATTCCTGGTCTTTAATAGTTTTATGTGTTTTAAATGGTAGCTTTTAAAATTTCACTTTCTCATTCTTTCTTATGCATAGAAATATAATCTTTTTATATTGATTATTAATCAACATAGCTAAATATTCTTTTTTCCTTGGTAGGAGTACTTTAGGGATAATTTACATATAATAAGATACAGAAATCTTAAATGGACAGTTCAGTGAAATTTTTCTAGATATGTATACACCCATGTGACCACCACAGATGAAAATATAGAAAATTTCCATTATTCCAGCAAAGCCTCTCATGCCCTTTTTCAGCCAACAGTGCCGGCTTCTCCATCCCTCAATAATCACCATCCTGACTTCTATCACCATAAATTAGTTCTGCCTGTCCTTAAACATCACGTAAACGGAATCACACAGCAGTTACTCTTTTATGTCAATTTCTTTCACTCAGCATTTTGCTTTGAGGATTCCTCCACATTTTTGCCAGTACCAGGAAAATGTTTTCCATTATATTGCTTACTATTCCATTGTGTGAATATACCACCCATTGTTTACTATTCTGTTCTTATATTTGGTCGCTCAGTTTTTAGTTATTATGAATAAAGCTACTCTACACTCCTTTCTCAAGGGTCCACACCTAGGAGTGGAAATGCTAAGTCCTAGCACAGTATGTGTTGAAATTCATTAGAAATTCCCAGTTTCCCAAAGTGGTTATGCCATTATTCATTCCTACCAACAGTCTATGACAGTTCCAGTTGCTCTACATGCTCAACACTTGGTATTGTCAGTCTTTTTAATTTTAGCCATTGTGATGGATATACAGCGGTGCCTGTTCTCTAATGAGATGACTTTCGAGCTTGCACTACCCAGATCGCCACCATTGCTTCAATCTATCATCACATCCACCACAGCAACATGTCCACAATCATATACTAAGTACCATTTAAGGGACTCTCTGTTTCTAACATAGAAGCTACCACTGCATGTCAGCCATGTGACTCCTGCCAAAAGTTGACCTGTTTCTCTCATGGTGAAGGAGGCCACATTGCATGGGGTGTGGCTGCCCACTCCTGGCAGACTGACTATATCAAACCTTTGAACAGCCCCCTCCTGCCCCAATCCTTCTTAGGACTATCAGTGGTACTTCAGTGTTGTTGACACTTTTTCAAGTGACACTCGTGCTGTTCCAGTCTGATCAGGCAACTCTGGCCCTTAGAACTAATATGCTTCATATTTTCAACCATTCCAGACCACTTGTAATCTGACACTGGTGTACCTCTTACCATAAAAAACACTCAAAAAGGAATGATAGTCAAAGCAGTCAATGGACCTCCTATGCTCCCTATCATCCAGACAACTGGTATTGTTGAGCATTAGAATTCTCCTCATAAATCAACTTTAAAAAGGCTGTAATTGCCTCCCTCACTTACTCCTGTTCCACACATATTCTTAGGGAAGCTCCCCCTCACAGCTGCTTCCCAGGTAATGATCAGAATGAAAATGAGAGGAGTTATGGAGACCAACTTAAAAATTCAGAATTCTACCCTAACCATTCCTGGATATGATGCTCTTTTCTTTCTCCAAAGGGCAACTCTAGGCCGTCCTGGTTGGTAAACCCTCCAGGAGGCTCCCAGACTTAACTCCAGTTCAGATACCTGGATTTCTGTGTTGAACTGAGTGGTCTTAGAATGCGAAGATAACCACTATTTGGTTGAGTACACTGCTCACCTAGTTCCCCTACAGTGGCAAAGTGGGAGGCACAACGAGTCCGTGTTAATTTTATAAAAATGTCTTTGTTCCTCTTGTACCTGCCCTTCTGGAGGAAAAGTCAGGTACAAGTAGGAAATTACTGGGAAAAAAGGTAAAATTACTGGGACACACAGATTTTGTGGCAGGGGAGGCAATAGAAGCACCCCACGTCTAGGGGTGTAGGAAACATAGAAACAGGAGGGATAGTAATAATCTTTGTCTTTCAGAACTGCCCTTGAAACCTTAGTCACAAAGAAAAGTGCCTTGGTGAGACTACCCCACACAGTTTCAGAGTATAAAATTCTGGCAGTTATTTTCTTTCCATTCATTTTTGAAAACCATTTTATTATTTTCATGCGTCTTATTGCTGCGTCAATTTGTTTCATTTGTCACTAACTTTAGGATAATTCCACCTTTCTTCTCTGAAAACTTTTAAGATTTTCTTAGTCTTTTCCTTTTTTCCTTCTTTTCTGCTGTGGAAGATTCACCCTGGGCTAAAGTCTGTCGCCAATCTTCTTCTTTTTGTATGTAAGCCTCCACCACAGCATGGCCACTGACAGAGGAGTGATGTAGGTTCACAGCTGGGAACTGAACTCAGGCCGCCACAGAGGAGCACACCAAAATTAGCCCCTAGGCCACCAGGGCTGGCCCAAGATTTTCTCAGTCTTAAGTGCTCTGGACTAACACTATAATGAATCTGCGTAACGGTTTCTTTTAATTTTCCTGACTGCGATTTGTTGGGCCTCATGAAATTACAGGTTATCTTTTCACTTCTGAAAAATTCTCAGTGATTCTCTCTTTAAATTTTGCCTAACCCACTCTCTCCTCTCCGCGTGTGTAACACCAATTAATGTGTGTTAGACCTACTCACTTTCTTCTCCATATTTTCCATCCTTTTAGCTGTCTTAGAAGTTGGATAATTTCTCCTCACATATCTTCCAGTCTACTAATATGTCCTTTAACTACATCCAATCTGCTATTAAACCTAGGTCCTGTACATTTTTTTTTACTACAGTAATTCTGGTTTTCATTTTCAGAATATATTTTCAGTTCTTTTTCAAATTCGTCAGGGCATATTTTCAAGCATTTCTTGTCTCCTTTAAAAGCTAAAGTATAGTTCTATCGATCACCATATCTAAACACATGAGTGCATTTTTGCTGCCTATTATTTTTGCTGATTCTCACAGTGACTTTTTTCCAATTATGCTTGGTAATTTTGACTAGTGGAACTTGCAGAACTTCTAAAGTTACTGCAGGGGATTCTTTGAGGCCAAGGATAAAGACAACTTCCTAGAGAGAGAACGCATTTTTGATTCTGCCAGGACCTATGGACAACACAAATCCAACACCATTTAAAACTAAATTCCCAAGTCGGTATTTATTGGACCATTGAAGTGACACAAATTAGCTGCAAAACATGGTACAACTTCTCAGGGGCAAGTCTCATCACCTCCAACAGCACCCTTCAGAGCCAAGGTAACCATCTTTGCAGTGCTCTAGGAGTTCTGAAAGACGGGGATACTTCTGATTTACCCTTATTGTGAATATGTCACCCTTTGACAAACAACTTAATAAGGGGCAAGATCTCCTATTAAAGATCCTTACCATACACAATGTTCTTTGACTTATTTCTTCCACATTCAACAAGGATATCATAACTGAAGTTTATACACATAAGCCAATTTATATACAAGCAAATATTATCATGTCAAAAACTGACTTTCAGTGTGCTGAACTTACTTCTTTGGGTTCCTGCTTTCACCCTGATTTCAGTAAAATTTTACAATATTTTATATCCAACAGAAACAACACAAAATTCTGGTTGCTTCCACTAGAAAATGTGTCTTAGTCTACTATATTTCTTGAAATAGTTGGAGATGTGTTTTTTGTAACGGTTTTAACTAGAACCTAGCCCTACCTTCTATCCAGCTAGTTCAAAGTCATTTCACGAGGCAAGCCATTTTCACAAGAAATATGCCAGAGACACAAACCAGTCCCAATGTAGCTCATTAGTAAATTTCAACTAACCATACTCTACTTGTTCTCTATCTAAGCAATGACAACCAAGAGATAACTATAATATAATACATCCAATGCAGACATTAAGGAGTAATTATATTAAGAATTACACTTCCAAGATGTTCAACATAAAAAATTTTACCATGAAATTTATGAATGCCTAAACACAGGATTGTAAGATATAAAAAATAGGCTTTATCTCATCTAATTATACATAATAATGTAGTATTACAATTGTGTGAATTCATATTAAAGTATATCTATTGAAATATAACCACAGTCAGATGATTCTAGGATTTTCTTTTGGCAAGATTTTGTCATATGAACTTGGGTAACGAACAAGTAGTTAAATTTACTTTTAAGCATGACATATAATTTGCATCATTTTCCCTTTCGAATTTAGACTTCCAAGCCTTAATAAAACCCATAGAAACAAACACATCTTTGCTAAATGTTTAGCTAGAATCCTGACATTTCCTTTTTACTGATACAATGTGATTTACATATGTGCTTATTAACTGCCTATTTTGCATTTGACACTGTTAACTGTAAATTATAAAACTTACACATAACAAAAAAATAACATTTAGCAACAGTAAATTAATATGACTTTTTACTTCTACAGAGTATAATTTTATGTAAAATTTTACAGCATATTACACTATGCCAAATCTCTGTAATGTTATCTACAATAAAAGTATTTATAAAATATATACTATTTTAAAAGTACATTAAAATGTAAAAGACCAAGAATAAAAAAGAGCAGTATCTTATTTTCTTTTCCATTTGGACAAAGATAAGTATCTAAAACAATATATAACATATACATTGAACTTAGTAACAGATTAGGAATAGTTTTAATCCCTTAACTTTTAAGTTATTTCTACTGTTTATTATCTAATTAATTAGTACATGTTCTTTTAATGAGAAAACACATAATATAAAACTACTGATACCCTTTGGTATATAAGCTTCCAGAGTTTTTAAAATTTATATACTACTATAAATTCATAAAAAGTACACTCTTTAAAATAATATTTGTAACACAGTATATATTCTGTTTTATAACCTCTTTTTTACATAATAGATCATTCCCCTTAAATATGAAATCCAACTCATGGATTTCATGATTCAAATATTTCTCAACAAAGCTGAAGTACTGTCAAGTTTTATAATATTCAAGATAATTATTTCATTCCAATCTATTTCTTTAAGACAAAACCTAATTTTATAATTTCTCCAAATCCTTTACAAAATAAGCCTAACTAAAATGTCTAAAGATAGTTTATGTATTTTTGGCTTTCATTTAAAATTACTGGTGTTAAATACTATTAACTGCAATGAAAGAGAATAATGAATTTTAATTGTCTTTCCATCTTAAAATAACGTCTTAAAAAGTACTTTCCGAAGTATCATTTAAAAACATTAAAAAGTATTACTAATAAAAATTATGTGCCTTTGCTAAACATAGCATTTTGAGACAACTCCTACAATACAGTAATCTCAGATTACTTAGAAAGACATATACTATTGATACTGTGCCAAGGGAAATTATGTGAGGAAGCTGGCACATTCTGCTACCAAACAACTCTGCTACAGAGAAAAGAACACTGGAGTCATAAGACCCATCTTAGCTGTGTACCTTTGGAAAATCATTTAACCTCTTAAAAGATATAGTTCTTCTTCAGTAAGCCAGAGTTATCACTGCTTGCAAAGAGTTGTTTAGAAGATTACACAGTCATGCGTCACTTAACGACAGGGATACATTCTGAAAAATGCATCATTAGGTGATTTCGCCATCGTGTGAGCATCCTAGACAGTACTTACACAAACCTAGATGGTATAGCCTCCTACACACCTAGGGTATATGGTACTAATCTGATGGGACCACCATCATATATGCGGTCCATCACTGACCACAATTTCATTATGCAGCACATGACTGCAGCTAGTTATAATTTAAGGTTTTTTTTAGTCAACATTCTTTTGTGATAAAATCAAATTTATTTATTTGATCCTTCAGTAGATCAAATTGCTTTAAACTAAAAAGTTTTCCTTATTAAATCAAAAGATGCATTTTATCACATCTCTTAGAATCTTGCCTAATTCTTTAAAAAAAAAAAAAAAACCCCTATAAACATACTACCATATTATAGATCAGAGGTTGGTAAACTGCAGCCCATGGACCAAATCCAGCTGGCAGCCTATTTTTGTAAATCAGGATTTACTGGACCACAGCCACACTCATTAAATAATGTATTATCTATAACTGCTTTTATACTACAACACCAGACTGAGTAACTGCAACAGAAACCATATGGTCAACAAAGCCTAAAATATTTACCATTGGCCTTTTACAGGAAAATGTTTGCAGACGCCTTCTATAAACGACTATAAATTGAATTGGACGATGTATCCAAAACGGATTAGGAGGAAAAAAAAAAATCAGAGAAACATTGAAAATACACCTAAATTTAGTGCCCATAATGCCACTCCAAAGTCCTAAAAATCTAAGCTTCAAACGCAATTGGAACTAGAAAATGAAAATTTTGGTTACATAAAATATAAAAAAAATACTGAAATATATTCATAATTTATTTAGAATAACAAAGTATATTTTATGCCTCTTGAAATTAATTAAAGCCAATTATTATTTCTATTATAAACAGAACTTATATCCACTTTATATAAATTAGGTTTTTACCTGCTAATGGCTTGCTCCTCATCAGTCATTCCAGTCTCCCTGAACGCCCTGTTTGATTCCGCCAAACTCAAGGCAATTGCTCTCTGAAGATCATCTTTATCATCTCCAGTGAGATCAATCACATCTGAAAAGCAAAACTAACTTTCTCAAAATGAAAAGTCAAACAGAATGAAAGGTAATTCTTATCATGGAGATTTTACACCCACTATACCCTTTCAAACCAAAGTCAGCACCAACATAATTCTCTATAAGATCCTTTCTGAAGAGAATACAAACATTTTAAATGGAACATACTTCGAAACAATGTTCCTCTCTGTAAAATATAGCTAAAAGCAATAAGGGCATAAATATTTTTCATTACAGAGGAAACAATATTTACTATGAAGTCCCTGATTAAAAGTATATAATAAGCAGGAAGACTGCTAAAAAATTTCTTTACCAAACAAATTTGAAATTAACATAATTAAACATTTACATTTACGCTTTTGGAAGTTAATCCAAATATACACACGTTACAGTTCATCCACAATACCACCTAGACGTTGTCTATCAAAGTATAATAATTAACAACTGAGCTCTCAAAAATTATGTTTCAGAAACTAACTGACCGTAGATATATATACGTTTATATACACATTGTTTTAAAGTCTGGAAGAATGTGCCAAATTGTCAACAGTGGTTAAGTTTGATGAAGAGGGTTATGGAGGAGGAAGTGTAAGGATCTCTCACTTTCTATTTCAAACACTTCTCTACCGTCTGAATTATTTAATAATCATTCAGTTTACTAAATAATTTTAATTTAAAAATGTTTGCATTTCACAAAAAGAAATACACTAAGCAAAGAAAATAGTTTTGATGCTATAAGTATTCTTTTTCCAAAGAATAAAGGCTACAACTATTACCACCTACAGAAAAAACACTTTTTAACCAATTTCCCAGTAGATATTCATCAATTTCCTTAACCCAAAAGATGCCAATAATACTCACATTATTGTTTAAACAATGGTAAGAACCATAATATGTTGCCAAGTAGGGGATTATAAAACAATATGATGAGAAAGAAAAAACCATATCTGTTATTACCTTATCTTTGTGTGGTTGGGATTTTGCTTCTGGGTATTTTGGACAAGTTTTGTATTCCTTTCATTTATTTGTATTTGAGACATGTTAAAAACTAATTTTTTTTCATTGTAATCCTAGAATTTTATAAAAGGGAGACAAACAAAAAGGAGTAGGTGATGGGAGATAAGATGCTTGCATTTTACCATCTAGCTATAGGGTTACATACAGAGGCTAGAAAAGAATATTCCACACTTAATAAGAAATAAATAATATATATTGGCCTATTTCTATTGTTATCCACACTTTTTCTCCAAAGGGTAGCTTACAAGGATATTAAAAATATTAGAAATAATAACTGGCCATGGAAGATTTTTTTTTAATGTTCTTAGAAAGTATAATAAAACCTCACAAAAATGTAGTAAGTAGGGTCCAAAAAAATTCAGTCAAGTAAAATGTAGAACACATAGCAAGGTAACTGAAACGATGGAGCATGCCTAGATCTATCAGCAGGCCAAAGGCTTTCTGAGTCCGGCTTACAAGACCTAAGTACAGGTCGACCACGGCTGAACATGGGTGTCACCGGGGTATAACAACTTAAATATTGATGAAGCAGAAGTCAGGACTAGAGAGGGATGAAATGGCCTTATGAAAATGAGAACTACCTTGGTCATTAAATAATGACTAGAATAGAGGTGAGTAAAGAGAGAATAATGGAAGTAAGGGAAACAATTTGAAAATCACCAAGCAGCAGAAAAACAGGTTTTGGGGATATGATCAATTAGCCCTCAGACTCCATTCTCTCATCCTCCAAGTATGCTTTATTCAACTATAGAAGCTGGAAAGATTAAAAGATACAAACAAATCTATTTTCCCAATTCATGGGCAGTTAAGGTTCTGGATAAAATTTAGGTTCCACCAACTGGATGCACTAACATGAGCTTTGGAAGGCAGAGTGAGGGGGAAGCCCTACTCCTGCTGCTTTTGGCTGTTCTCTCCAGCATGACTGAAGAGATGTGGGTTGTTCCACAGTGGCATTCCAGTGTCCAATTTCCAGCTTCAGGGATGTCAAGAGATAAGAGTAGAAGCGGCAACTAGACTCTGCATTCCAATGTCCGGGCAGAGCTCAGCGGCAGTTACCTAATCTTGGATGCTTATTCTTCTCTGGGCTGCAGCTACAGAAGCATGTTCTTGAACCCAGGAGTCCCAGAGGCAGCCTCCTGATTCACTCACTCACTACCCTCCTGATTGTGGCAGAGGGAGAGCTTCCCTGGCTGGCGAGTCCCACAAGAATCCAGGAGTCATTTCTGAAAGCTGAGCTAGAGATCCTCTCTCCAGTGCTTCCAGTGATTTCTTTAAGAACCTAATCCTCTGGATTAAATTTCTTCTATGAAACTATCTAGAGTGTTTACTGTTTCGTGACTGACAAGTAAACCAAACCAGCTAAGGCAGAAACTCACTCAGAAATAGCAACAACTTAAACTTAGAGCTTTTTCATAATTTATCAATTGTAACTCAAGCAACACAAAAGCAAAACACAAGGCAAGATATTTTTAACTCTATCTGATACAAGAGACAGATAACTGACATTGTGAGAAATGAAGTATATCATCATAAGAATAAAAAATGGCGGCGAGACTTCAAATTTAAGTCTTCTATTAAATCCAGTGGGCTTTCCTCCACAGCAGCAGTTCTCCAAGTGGAGTCCATGGATCCTCAGGGATCCCCTATGGCCCTATGAGGGAAAGGAGGTCTTTAAGTAAAATATATTCTCATAATAATATTAAGGTTTTATCTGCCTTTTCTACCGTGGTCATATTGGCACTGATGATACGAAACAACAATGCATTAAACTGCTGCATCTTAGCACACAAATCAAGGCAGTGGCACCAAGTTGTGTGAGCAATTCATTGTTATTACTCACAAATAGGCACACTCGTTACTCAAAAAAGAAAAAGCCAGTTTCTCTTAAGTCCTTGATAAAAAGGGAAAAATCAATTTTATTAAATCTCAAATACTGATTTAAATTTTCTTTTAATTCTACATGACAAATAAGAAGTATGCACAGTACTTCTGCTGTATATCCAAAGCACACTGTTGCTAAAGAAAAAACACAAGTGCAACGCTTGAGTTGCAAACTGAACTGATTTTTTTTCATGGAACACTATTTTTACTTGAAAGAACAACTGACAAACCACAAACTATGATTATGCAGACTTGAGTATTTGACAGATGTTTTCTCGAAAATAAAGTGAACCTGTCACATGAGGGAGAATGAATGACAGCATTTGTTGACAATGATTAACACAGAATTTTCAAGCAAAAATCAGAATTTTGGAAAACTTGTTTCTACCATTATGAGCTTGATATTTCCCCAATACTTAAAGGATTTCTGGTGAAATCAGGTGATATTGACAATTTTAATTTGTTTTATGATGCAGACATTCTTCCAAGATTTGGAAGGAAATCTTTTCCAAATTACCAATGCACAGTATTACAAAATCATGCATAGGTAAACAATCCATTCAAAGAGCAAGGTAAGCCATAAAGACGCTTCTAGCATCTTCGGTCTTTGACCCTGGATCCTGACACAGAGCTTCTAAATCACTTGGAACTTCCTGGGTGATAGGAGCATCTTTTGTTCTCATGAGACGACTCTTGGTGGCCTCCTGTATAGCTTCAGGGTGGGCACTGATCACCAGAAAAACCAAACCATGATTAGAAGCTTGGAACTTTGAGCCTCATCTCCCATCCTCTGGGAAGGAGAGAGAGGCTGGAAATTAAATTAATAATCAATCAAGCCCACCTGATGAAGTCTCCATAGAAATCCCTGAAGTACAGGGCTCTGAGAGCTCCTAGGTTAGTGACATATCCACATGGTGGGAGGGTGGCGTACCCAAATCCATGAGACGGAGGCTCCTGCACTCAGGACCCTTCCAGACCTTGCCCTATGCATCTCTTCATCTGGCTATCCATCTGTATCCGTTATCATATTCTTTACTATATAATAAACAGGTAAATGTATTTCCCTGAGTTCTGTGAGCGACTGTAACAAATTATCAAACTTGAGGAGGGGGTCATGGGAACCCTCAATTTGTAGCCCAGTCAGAGAGAAGTGTGAGTAACCTGGGAACCCATTACTTGTAACTGGCATCTTAGGTGGAGGCAGTTGTGTGCAACTGAGCCCTTAACCTGTGGGATCCGATACCAACTCCAGGTAGTGTCAGAATTGAACTGAATTGCAGGACACTCAGCTGGTATCAGAAAATTGGTCGGGTGTGGGGTAAAAACTCACATATCTGGTGTCAGAAGTATTGAGTGAGGGCAGAGGAAGAAACAAGCAATAGTAGCCTTTGATGCTAGAAAGGTTGGTTGGCGAGAAGTTATTGGTCCTTAACTGAAAAGCTGAGACTTTTTCCTTTAAGCAGTGGAGAAAGTTTATTTATTATTTGTAGCTTCACTATAATTATCATAATTTTTTCCAGGATGTTCCCATTACTCCATAAATCCTCTTCTTTCCAGAAGATATTTTAGAACAATACAGCAATCGTGAAAGACTATTATAACTTACTCGCATACTAAATACAGATAAGATTTTAAAACCACATATTAAGAAAATAAAATGCTATTTCACTAGAATGGTAAAACCTGAATTTCTTCTTTTTCTGGAGTTAGGGGAATGACTTCCAAAAACACGTAATGAACTATCAATTTCACAATGAAAACTAGCCCTCTGTGATTTTCTTACACGCTCACACTCAAAAAGGAACATAGAATAAACTTGGCGGAAACAATTTCTAATTGGCCAAACTAAATAAAAGTTGAGCCTATGCAAAAATCCCATCCAAATACCAAAGTGTTATAAATATTTTTATATCTGTACCAAGCGAGGACCTTGGCAAAACACTCAAACTTTGTTTTAACCAACCCTCCCTCTAGTATTAGTGTGAACACAACTCAAGGGCACAAGCATGTTAGTGTTAGTTGGATACCAGTGTAGAAAATCACACATTACAAAAGCCTATGAACAGGAATCTTCAACATGTTCAAGACTGCTCAAATTAAAACATTTTTTCTGTAAGGTCACAAGTATATATACCAAAACATAACACTCAACCTAAAAAAATCTTGTACATTCCAAAGAGTTAGCATTTGAGTAAAACTTAAATACCAACTACCAAACATTTTTCTGCTAAATCTGAAATACAGGCAATCATCAACTGGTCAATGAAGCAGACTTTAACTGTATGCATTGTTTACAACTCATAACTCATTTTCCCATGAAGACAGTGTATGAAATGACAAAAGCCTTCCAAGTTAGTTCAAAAGAAATCCACTTAGCCCATAATCTAATTGAACTACAATATATGCAGAGATTTTGACTTTAGAAGAAAGTGATTTTCCTTGCTTTCCTTATTTACATAAGCCCAGGCATAGGTGAAACACTTTTTTATATAACCACATTTATATTTACCACCAGCGAAGATCTCTAGGCAGGGGAATGATATGAGCAGAAAGAACTCTGTTTTGGGAGTGAGGAGGTTAAGTGTTGAACAACAGTTGGAGAAGAGTTGTAGTAAGAATATGTATCAGGGCAGGAGCAACTAAAGGAAAAGTACGCAGACAAAAACTCATAGAACTGCAGACTAAATGGCTGACTTGGGAGATTATGAAGAGCAGTAAAAAAAACTAAACCTTTAATACAAAATAAAATCACTGGGTCCCCAGAAGGATGGGGATGCCCTTAAGAGAGAAAGGCAAATACGAACACAGGGATGGTCAGCAGGAGCTGAGAAGGGAGAATACTACCATTCTCGCCCTCACTCATTCTGCTTCAGCCACAGTGACGTCCTCCCTATTCATCTCCTGAGCCAAATATACTCCTGCCTGGAGGCCCCAGCCTGGGATGCATTTCCCTCAGACATCCACGAGCTTCCCTCCCTCACTTCACTCAGGTATCTGTATAAATGTGACCTCATCCAAGAAACATTCCCTGACGGATCCTCTATCTAAAATAGCATATCCCATGCCTGACCTACAACCGCAACCCTGTCACCATCTGTCCCTTGACCTTGCTCTCTTGTTCTTCATGAACTTACCACTGCCTGACATTATTTATTTATTGCTTACTGTCTGTCTTCCCCCTATATAAACTGACACTTTGTGTTTTTTCTAATGGCCTAAAAACCTATCTAATACATATTAGGCAATCAATAAATATTTGTTAAGCAAATAAAGGTTGATATCTAGACTATGGAATAGAGATAAAAATTAGTGAGTCATCTTCATAGTGGCACTAACTAGAAGACTTAAGAACATAGGCTTTATCCATATAAAATTTTTTCTAGTAAGTCAAAGGACAAATAGAATAAGGTATCACGTTAAAAGAATACTTAAAATCAAGAAGACATAAATAATGTAAATTGTGTTTCCTACCTGACTCTCCCATTCTCCTCTGCCCTCAGTCAGCTCTCTTAAGATGTTCCTACTTTTCTAATCTTCTTACTGCGGAATTCAGGTTCTCTACAACAGTGCTCTCCACTAGAACTTTCTATGATGATGGAAATGTACTATTATCTGCGCTGTCCAGTAGGGTGACCACTAGCCACATCTGCCTACTACTGAGCATTTAAAATGTGTCTAGTGCAACATAGGAACTGAATTTTAATATTATTTAATTTTAATTTATATTTAAATCTAAGTTGTCACATGTGCCCGTTGGCAACTATGTTGAACAGCTCAGCTCCAAATGGTCTTGTTCTGTTTTTAATAATTCCTGCTAAAATTATAATGGCAGCATTGGTAAGAAGGCAAAGTGAATAGCAAAGGAGCCATTTGGGAATTCTGTCATCAACTTTACTATGTTTTCAAACTAAAATTGTGAAAAAAAATTAAAGTTAACATTCTATATGAGTCAACAAAAAGTACAAAGGTCCATGGCTACCATTCTTCCCTAAAATTAAAGAAAACTCACAAAGTTATACAAGTCATTCTACAGAACATTGTAATAGAACGTAAGCCTAATTGCATGCAATCATTTACAAGTAACTTTCAGAGCATTGTAGAATCTCATTTTTAAGCTTAACCTTAACTTTCAGTGAATCATCAAAACAGTTTTCTACATTAGAAATCTCTACGGAAAAAGAGATTTAACTTTCATGGCATTAATTTTTTTCTATCTGAAGTTACTTGTTTAACAAATGTGGGGGGTGGGAAAAATACCAGGGTTCAGTTAATAAACTCCTAAACTGCTGAACATACGTGATCTGCCCTCAGCAGAGATGAGAGCACTAGACCTGGATCTGTCACTTGTCCTTTAGATCACTTTGAGGCTGGCCAAGCAACATAGCTACGAGCAGAGTTCTAGGACAGAACTTCAACATTTTTCTCACTTTCTATGCAATCCTTACCAAATAAACCGATTCTAAATTGGTAACACTTAACAGTTACTCCAATGTGTTATATCAACTTCTCTAAAACTTAAGCCAATATGTGGCATTATTTTCTGTGCTAAAATTACCTACCCAAATCCCTCTTATCTTTTGATCCATTCTTTGATTGCTCAATTGTAGCACATCTCGTTCTGGTGGGCATATACTGTTTCTTTCCTGTTTTAAAAAAGTTCAAAAGAATTTAATGATCATGAAAGAAAGAATATTACTATTTAATTTCAAGTGGGCAAAAGCCTGGTATGGTCATGTCTATGACAGAGTTTGCCATCACACAAAAACTTCAAAGAATCTCTCCTCTGACTATTAAGTTCACCTACGATATCTTAGTATCCTGCATTGCTGCCTCCTTGCATTTGCATTTTTTACTGCCAAACTCCAACACAATTTTATTTCCAATTTAAGCTGGAGGTGGGAGGCACTCATCTGACAATTCACAATATCCAATCTGGACAGGAAATCCAAGTAATGAAAAAAAGTACCTAAAAGTGTTGTTAATACTCTAAATGATTTGGGCTTTTTCCCAGAATTCAACAGAGTATTAAATTACAGTATAGAATGTTACCAAAACAATATCAAACACCAGGTACACCACTTCTTAATTCTCTATGATACAGAATACAAGCTTTCCTTGAAATGTTTCTTTTTCTTCTCTCAAAAATGGAAGGTGAAAATGCACTAAAGGCCAATCATTGTCCTACTAACTAGTGAAAATGTAACAACTTCTTGAATATTAAGTGAAGGTTCAAAAATATATGTTCTTCAAATCAAGTGACATAATTTACTTTATCTTCTGATGTACCCAGGTATGAATAAATGAAAATTTCCCCACAAGCCCCAAATGTAACTTCTATGGGATATTTTAGTTTAAAAGCTAAATTTTTCTAGTCATTAAAAACACATGTATTTTATTCCTTCTAAAAGAGACGCCCAGTCATAAACAGTTATATTCTAGCTTATACAAGTAATCATATGTATTTAGCATTAAAGACTTTCACGTCAAAATACAGATGTTTTGTCACTACTACAACCAATAGATGACACACTTAAAATTAGCCAGGCTCTGTCTATGCTATAGTCCTGTCTGTAATAGACTTTTTACTTAAAAAAGAAAACAAGCAATTAAAAAAAATAAAAACTCCTGCCATATTTGAAGAATTAGTTAAGCCATGGTCAACTTTCAAATAAAAATATATTTCACATAAAGTTAAGAAAATGTTCAAAAAGAGTTTTTGTATCTAGAACATTGCCTTGAAAACTTCCTCAGACTCTGATCACTCCAATACTCCACATTCCTTCAGCGCGCAGGTAGTGTTTTCAAAGGAGGCCTGTGTCTGAATATACATCTTTCCTTCCCACGTTTTACCACTCCTTTCAAGAATTAAAAATACATGAAAGATTTCATTTCTTATCAGCAATATAGCATAATAATTTAAAGAATCTGCTAAATGCATGACATCTCCTTACTTTCTCAGTTTTAAACTATGAAACACTATTATGACACTGCCAAATTTAAATGCTGGATCAAGACTATCTCCAAAAGGCAGCTGTACTTCTTAGAACTTGATAAAATATGATACAAATTTGTTAACTGGAAAAGAATTATTGTTATTCATCGGCTACTTTTTCCCAGTTTGATACTAATATTATTATAATGAAATCACCACATTATATTTCTACAACAGTTTTCCTCAATAATCTCAAAGCAACTTTATGGACACACTATCCAAATTAGTGAATTCTTTTTTTTCTTTAATTTTTATTTTTTTCGGATGTACATCATATTTCAAATTCTGGATACATTACATCATGTTCACCACCCGAACACTAATTATAGTGCATCTCCTCACATGTGAGCCTAATCACCCCTTTTGCCCTCCCCCTTCCCCGCTTCCCCAATGGTAACCACCAGTCCAATCTCCAATGCTATGTGGTTTTTCTTTTTGTCATTTTTATCTTCTACTTATAAGTGAGATCATATGGTATTTGACTTTCTCCCTCTGACTTATTTCACTCAGCATAATACCCTCAAGGTCCACCCATGTTGTCACAAATGGCTGGATTTCGTCATTTCTTATGGCTGAGTAGTATTCCATCGTGTATAAATACCACGTCTTCTTTATCCATTCGTCCCTTGATGGGCACCTAGGTTGCTTCCAAGTCTTGGCTATTGTGTATAATGCCGCAATGAACACAGGGGTGCAAGTATCTTTATGCCTTTGTGTTTTCAAGTTCTGTGGATAAATACCCAGCAGTGGAATAGCTGGATCATATGGTAGATCTATCCTTAATTTTCTGAGGATACTCCATACTGCTTTCCATAGTGGCTGCACCAGTTTGCACTCCCATCAGCAATGTAGGAGGGTTCCCATCTCTCCACATCCTCTCCAACATTTGTTGTTTCCTGTCTTGTTAATTATAGCCATTCTGACGGGAGTGAGGTGATACCTCATTGTAGTTTTCATTTGCATTTCCCAGATAGCTAATGATGTTGAGCATCTTTTCACCGTGGGTGTGTATGTGTGTGTAGCTCTTGAAAAATATCCACTAAGTAATTTTATATTCCACTTGAAAGAAATGGTAGAGAAATGGAGTTTCTGGTTTATCTCAATTAATTGTCATACTGAGCAGATTGCTTGCTGTTGTGGTTTCTTTATCAATAAAATGTGCTGTGCTTCTAACCAGGATACTAATTCATATTTAATATATTTAAAATACAGATGTCTGGGCCCCACCCAAGAGCCACTGAATCAGAGCCTGGCAGGGAGGAGCCCCAGCACCAGGAGATCACTACTGTGCTGTCTTTCTCTTTGTGTTGTCTTTCTAGGAGCCCTTTTCTGGGTATAGCAACTTCATGTCTTTACCTTCTACCTTGTGACTCAATCTCTTACTTCCCCACAAAACGTGCTTGTAACTGAGTCGAACAAACATAGGCGTTATTTATCTATAATTCACAAGATGATTTCAATCTTTGAAATCTACATTACTTGGACTCTTGCAAAAAGATTTTCAAGAGCAGTCCCTTCTGGTTCCTCAATAAGTTGGAAAGGCCTTGACTTGAATCCAACATATTTGGTGTTATGTTATCCCTGATATCATTCAGTTCTTACTGTGAGCTTCTCAAAACAAAGATGGCTTCTATTTGGCCTGGAAGAAGGAATGTGAAATCATCTGAACCAAAAACGTGATGTCCTCACTCTGGCTAAATTGACAAAATAGTGATGATTCTTCAACTGTCCGAGGCTGCATTTAGATTTGGATTGAAATCATGTTGTCTATTTTTCTCATGAGCTTATATATTTTTTAAAATGTTGCACTACTATTTGGAAAAGTTTGAACTCGTGCAAGGTATTAGTTTTGTGACTATCTAATTTCTTGTCGTAACTGGAGCCATTTTATGAGTGTAAAGGGGAGCTATCCATAACATGCCAGGGACAAAACAAGCACCAACAGAGCTGTCCAGACAGCAGTGGGATGTGAGCCCACCCTTGCCATCTGTGACCCAGAGGCAGGAGACATGGGGGTGAGAGCAGGAGTCAGCCCCACCTTGGTCAGACACGTCCAAGCCTGGCTTTGTTCTGGCCCTGCCCAGGTCATGGGTTAAAGAGTCTGCTGTGTCTGCCGAGAGGAGGTCGATGGGAGGAAGCACGGTGACCTGGGCCCAGTAGGAAGGACGGTCAGCAGAGTGACAGTGACCCAGGGAAGAGAGAGAGTGGTGGTTTATACTGGAGGGTGGTGGCAGAGATGGAGAGAAGAGAACAGAGGGAGTTTGAGGGAAATATCTATGGACTGCCTGATGCATTGGATGTAGACGGTGAGGAAAAAGGACAGGTCAAGAGGGGTTTCCAGGTCTGGGCTGAAAGCGAGGGGACGTGGGGGGCTGTGGACTGACTAGAGCATTCTGAAGCTAAAGCAAGTCTTCCGTGGCTGGCTTCCCCAAGAGCGACCCCAAGTCTGTGGTTCCTCATGCTCCTCTGAAACAGGTCGTGTACTTGGGACAGGATCCGTCCATGTAGTTAGCAGCGTTTGAGAGGATAATTGGGAGATTTCCGGCAGAAGTTGTACATCTGCTCTGCCAGGCTGTTTGTACCTTCCTGTCTGTGTCTGCGCAGAACCCTGACCAGAAATGGCACTGTCCTCTTTATCTTCCCTACACTTTTCCTCTCATTCATCTCAAGATCCTTGTTATTCTATGTGGATTCCCAGCATGGACATCACTTGGGAGCAGTGCAGGGACTCGGGCCCACCCAGGACCTTATGAATTACGATCTGCTTTGTAACGAGATCTTCAAGTGATTCATATGCCCCTGAAAGTGTGTAAAGCACCGTGGATAACTCCTCCTTCTCCTTCAGCATTCAGCTCAGGACCACGTCCTCCAGAGACCCTCCCTGACCTCCCACCCAACACCCAACCTGTTGCAGGGACAGTTCGAGAGCCGGGCACAGCGCCAGCAGCGGGTGCACACGCCACCTCCATGAGCATTTATAGTCCGTGAGTCTTTCTCTTCCACTGGCTCTGCGCTCTGCTGCAGTCCATTGAGTGTTCATCTTGGCATCTCCACGAGTAGCATCATATCGGCTCCACTAAGGCAGTGGACGCATCAACCTTGGGAACTCTCACCCTGCCCTCGAGCCCCTCCTGGAGCTGCCCTGGGAGCCCCTGTTGTAGGAGCGCCTAAGAGGTGAGACCCTCTGATCCCCAGGGCCTTCATGGATGGTCGAAACCTCATGGACGTCCAAATGGACATGACTACTCCCCTCTCTATTCCTTCGAAAAAAGCTTTTCACTCAGTGTACTACATCCACACACAGCTGATTTTTTTTCCGGATTTCCCTGCAAAGATTTTACTATGATTTTCTTAAAGTACCGCAGATAATATACGTGTGATCATAAAAGTTCTGAGTCCTCCTTCATTCCTCTTCTCAGACCCCACAACAGTCAAACACAGCCCCATCAGTCCTGCTCCTCCACCTCTGTGATGACCACCCCAGTGCCAGCCCCAGGGCTCCCTGCAGACCCCTGTGAGGCCCCTCACCAAAACGCTGCCCCCTCTTCCCCCACCCCACATTCCACTGTCTCGAAGCCACAGAGATCTATGTAGATAGCACATCACAGTATACCCCCATCCACCCTCTGTCTCCCCTCCAGGTCTACACCCTTCCCTGGTGTCACTCCCCTGCACTACAGAGACATCTATGCAGTGGGCCCTGGTCCCTGCCCACCTTCCCTCCCCCTCATCTCAGTCCTATTTCCGCTGCCCCAGAAGCCACCTCTCAGGTCTCTATACTTCCTGTTCTGTCTGCCTGGAACATTCTGCCCATGACCTCCCAGGCTAATTCCTATTACCTTTCATCTCAGCATAAATGTCACCCACTGAGTATTAGCCTGTCACTGCCCTTACCATCCCCCTATAGGAATCGTCTGTAGAGCACGTATTTCCCTCCTTCGTCTCTTGCTCTTTATGATCTAACCTTGCCCCTCAGTAGAATGTAAGCTCTGGGGCCCCCAGTCCTCATCGGGCTGTTTTCTTTCATGCATCGCTGCATCCCCAACACCTGGAACAGCGCAGAAGACATCACAGAAGCTCCAAGTGTAACAATGAATGGATGGGAAGGAAGGCAATAACACCCTCGCACTTCGGATTCAGCAGAGTCCAGTGTGCTGGTCACTCTCCAGATTCCTTCGGGGCCCCTCTCTGGCCGGCTCTGTGCCCGGGCTGACTCCTCTGCCTGCACTGCCCAGGTCTCTGGGAGGCTCCTAGGCTTCAGCAGGAGGTGGGACGACAGGAGGACAGAGGGCAGGGGCAGTTTTCCCTGTTCCCCTGACAGCCCCTCATGGGCCCAGAGGACACCACTTCCCCTCCTCCCTCCAGCCCAGGGCTGGGAACAGCTTCCCTCTCGCTGGCCCCTGGGAGCCCCACATCCCTGGCCCTTCCCTCCCCTCTGTCTCAGCTCCGGAAATGGCTGCATCTCAGTCTCTTCATCTGCACCATTGGGGTGAAGTGTTTGTAGTGGGAATTTTGTCGGCTACATCAGGCACCTCTCCTTTTCTGTGTGCAGGACTTAGGATTCTTTTGTGTACATCACGGTGGATTGCATGATCTTTTTCTTTTATTTATTTTAAATAATTTTTCAAAATTGAATCTCTTAATTTTACATTTTCCTTAGGTACTGAAATAACAAACTATTCTACATCTGTACTGTAGTTTGTGCATGTCTGTGTGTGTGGGTGTGGGTGCATATGTGATTGCCACCAAGGGAAAACTGCATAAAATGGACTACAAAACATTGAAAAATGTTTTGGCAAGAAACACTATCTTAAACAATACAACAAAGATTTAAAAAATTACAGAACAAAAAACAGAGTGCAAATTATCTAAAATTACCCTCTAAATTAATCTATAAATTTAGGAATAAAGCAAAACATTATGAAATGTGAACGGGAGTATGTTGAAGTCTTTTTTTTTTCCCACTTTTCCATTGGTTTTTACTAACAATCTAATTCATTCAGGCAAATATTGTCACTTCGCAGATTCCTAATAAGGGCTCAGGGCACACAGAAACAGTCTTTATTGTTTTCTACATCTCTATGTCCTACTCTAATGATGGCTTAATGAATAGTGACCTTTCATTTAAATCTAAACTCAATCCTTATACTGTCTTATTCTAGAGGGTCCAAGGACAGAGAATGCAATTGATAAGCAATGTATTAAATGAAACTTTATTTAAAAAAATATCTTACACATTAGAATGCTTTATCTACTTGAATAAGAATAATTAAGTAAGTAATAGGAGCTAAATTAAAAACAGAAAAAAATCAAAATTCCTTTGAAAAGAGAACACCCGTGCAGATGTCCTGCTGTGGCTGGGGTGCTGAAGGCCCAGCTGCTGTGGATGCTGAGTCAAATCTGCAGGTGACCCCAGGCCCCTGAGGCCTCAAGGCAGGGCCATCCTCCTTCCTGGGGGGGTCCTACCGGCCCAGGGGATCCCCCACACTTCTGGGCCTCTGGGGACCGTGGGAGGAGCAGCTGGAGGAAAACTGCCTCTTGGCAAAGGCTGGAACGAGGCCTCCAACATGGCCAGCCTTTGCCTGTTGTGCTCGTTTTCTCTTCTTAGCTCCTCGAGCTTTCTCTCCGCCAACACGGCTGCCCTCCCGCTTTCTTTGGCTCTTTGCATCTGGAAGAGGTTCTCCTTGTGATAGTAGGAAGTGCACGTCTTCACTTCTTGGGCCAGGTCTTCAGCCATCTTCTTGTAGAGGTTGCGAAGCTGGTACGTGGAGTTCATCTCCCAGCACACGTTGAGGAGCTTCTTGTTCAACTCGGAGCAGACCCTTTCCTCCTCAAAGAATTTTCTGTAAAGCGGCCCAACTTCTTCATCATGTAGCTCATGCAGAATTTGAAGTTTGAGCTTCAGCTGCTGAATCTCACCTTCAAGCTTGGTGTTTTCGTGCTGCAAAGTTGCTTCCTCGGTTTGGAGGGAGAGGATTTCTCCTGGAAGCTCTTCCTCAATTTGCTTTTGTTGCTGCAACCATCTGGCTCTTTCCTGATGTTCCTCTTCATCAGTTGCTCTGGAGACTTTAACAGGCAGGCTCTTCAAAGCCTTTTCCAGAAGGTCGACAGTGTCCTGAAGTGCTGATGTGCTCAGGATTGTATTCATCGCTGCCAAGCACAAGGTTCGTAACGGAAGAGGACTGGCCTCCACCTGAGGGCACTGAAGGGCTTCCACGGCTCGGTTCTCAGGTCCGGTATTCTCCCCACATTCTCCACTGACTTCAGCGCGGGCAGAACACCTTTCGCCTGGAGACTTCCCTCTCGTGAAAGTGTGTCCTGTCTTGACTATCAAAGCCACCACCACAGTACATACCAGGATCTCCCAGGGGAATGCAGGGAGACCTGGACCCTGGCTCAAGCTGTCCGAAATCACCAGCAGAGCACCCCACAGGTGCCCCAAGATCAGCTGGAAAGCGGACGCGATGGCAGGCAGCAGGCCCTCCATGGCTGGGGAGAGCTCCGCAGCTGTGCCTCTGAGTGCCAGTGCCCTGTGGGCCACAACTGACCGCTCGGAACCCTGAGGAGTGTTCCATCTCCAAAGTAAACAGGTGGCTGGAACCAGGGTGTGTCAGTTGGTTGGGGGAGGGGAGGCCAGCCAGGGTCTAGGAAACAGACCCCTAAGTGAGCTCTGAAAGTGGAAGGGGTCTCACTTCTCCAGGCACTGGGGGAGGTGGACAGGGCTGATGGCAGCCTGGCTCTGCCAGTCTAGGCCCACCTGGCCCTACAGCACACCTAGGGGACAAAGCAGGGCCAGGCCACGTCCCTTTCTGTGCACAAGAGCAAGTGATGGGGGCCATCCCTGGGTGAGGCCCACTCTCCTCCTGTTTTCAAGTTTCCTTCTGTGCAGGGACGCCTGGGACTGCCCACACAGCTCCCCAATCTTCCTAGTCTGAGGCTCCCTCTGTCCTTCTGGTTGCTCACTGGGGACAAGCAAGGGCAAAGACTGAAGGGTGTCCCTAAAGGTATGAACTAAGAGACCAGGATTCCAATCCAAACAACTCAAGAGTCATCAATATGAACTGGCAATCTTAACATTTTATGGATTTTGGTTGAGACAATATGTCCTCATTCAATCCAAGTGTTCCTGGGTGGAAGTGACTCTCCTGGGGTGACACAGTGACCAGGGCTCCTTTCCTCATGTGGCCCTGCCATCTTCAGTATAAGCTTCCCAAGGTGGCCCTGAGGAGGGTCCAGTCCACCAAATTGTCTTCAGAGGTGGGCCTCTGGGGATGGCGTTTTTACACATATTATCAAAAATAACTCAACAAACACTTTTTGAGAAACTATGACATTCTAATATGATGATGGGAACATCAATAGTCTCTTGCCCTGTTAGGCTTCATGTTTGGTAAGCAAGAAAGGCACAAGCAAATAATTTTAAAATAACACAGTACTCATTAAGACACAGGTATGCTCTGGGGGCTGGAAAAGCACTTGGTCCATACTAGAGGCCAGGGGAAACATTCTAGAGCCATTAGCTCCTGAGCTAAATCCTACAACGCCAGAAGAAATTAGGCTGGGGATAAAGGCTAGAAGGGATTCCTTCGAAGGAAAAGCAAGCATAAAGACAAAAGAAATTAAATAGCACTGGGTGGATGAGAACTTCAAGCCATTCTGCGTCATCACAGTGTAAAGAGAAAAGAACAAAACAGTAGAAAACGAAGTCAGAGATGCAGACAGGAGTCAAGCCACAGTGTGTCTTCAACTTGGACACAGCAACTGGGTCTGTCTTACACACATAAAACTTCTCCCGATTATCACCTATTATCTGTGTGAAGTAGGAGTATTCCAGGCTTAGCCGACATAAGATCATTTGTAGAGCAAAAATACTAAGATTATCCTGAAAACTTGAAATCAACCAACATTAAACAGTATTTAATGCCAATTAATAGCTATAAACATCTATGTGAATGGGTTCTTCCTGGTTATTTCCTAACTTTGAGAAAGTCTATAAACAAAATCAGAAATTCTCTTCCAATACAAGTTAGTAATCAAACTTCTCTAATTGAGAACGCATAAAAATAAATACCTACATTTTATAGAATACAGTTACACCACAATGAGATATGGAGGTAACTGAATGTATTTTGAAAAACTCAGTGCTATATAAGCACAAAGTATTCATGTTATGAATAAAAATTAGTCCATAAAATTTTCCATATGGACCTGTGTGTGCGCATGTATGTGTGCTTATTTTGTTACATGGTAATAAACCTTTCTCCAAAATCTTTATTTTAGGGAGGGGCAGGGATTGAAAGAAGGGAAATTCTACTAAATGGTAAAGCTATCAGTAATTAAAAATACTACTTTATCTTCAAAAATAATACTAAGCCTCTACCAACACTTAAAATCCATAAAACAAATGATTTTGCCCATTTAAAATTCTAGAAATTTTTGTTTCTTTAATGAGTAACACTGTAGCTGTTCCATATTTCAAAACAATGAATACTCCATGAGGTGCTCTATGAAAGGATATACCAATGAAATACAATCTGGAAAAAAATATAATGCAGCTAATTAAAACATGCTCCTTTCAAATACACTAAGAAGAACCAAGGTTAAAGTAGTCTTTTCTTTTGTCCTTTACCTCTGCTTCAACAAAATTAATATATCCCCAAGGAAAATTTTTCATTACATTCCTGTCAAAATATTAAGAAAGAAGTAAACTTACTCGCATCTGCTTGGCTTCCCACACTGATGTATCTATCACTGCCAGGAAGCACGGTTTGGTAGTAAGTTGTCTCCTCCTGCTGAGGGGTCTTGGCATTCTTCGCAGTGAGGAAAGCCACTGCCAACTCCAAGTTTCCATTGCTATCTTTCAAAGATCAAGAACAGAACATCAAATATTTTGGAATAACTCTGTACATTCTCACATGATTTATGTAAGCTTTTCCATAACAACTAATTCTCAAAGCAAAAATCATTTTCAGATTCAAAATCATTCTGTGTGATTCTGATTTTATAGTATAAATTCATCATAAACAAAGAACACCATATCAATGGTAATTCCTTTCTCTATTAATTAAAACTACTAATATAACGTAAAAATCAACTCTATAACTAATTTCTCAGTTTTCCATTACTTTCATATCTGCTTAACAAAAGCCAATCACAAACTTGTACTTCTAAACAAATGAACAAACTAAAACATGTTTTCTGGAACTTGCCATACACAAGGATGAAAAATGAATATTTAAAACAGTGCTTCTGCAAATAAGAACAAAAAAAGGTATTCCCTTTAAAATGGGTGCTGAACACATACCTAAAGGCAAACTTAACAAGGAAATGTCAAAGACTTATAGGAAGAAAATAGCAAATGTTCTGAAGCTTGACAGTATGGAGAAGCACAAAGAACTCCTAGACAGAAATACTCAATACTGTCAAGATAACAATCCTGCCCAAATTAAATATAAATTTTACGTAGTTCTCATCAAAAGCATACCTGGACAAAATTCTAAAGTTAATTTAGAAGGAAGTAGCTGCTAAAAAACTAAGAATTTTTGAAACAATAAAACAATAAGAGACCTGCCCAGTTATATCTCTATATTTTCTGTCCAGTTAACAATAAATATAACACTAGCTCTATGACAGCTAGTTGAAACAACATTAGGGAATCCAGGTATTAATAATGGAGTTATCTCTGTGACACAAGGCCAGAACACAATAAGATTATGTAGGCCTTAAGAATTTTAGGATACGAGAGGAGTGTAATAGGAAGCCAGTCGAGGGTTCTGCCTAGAAATGACCTGGTATGACTTACATTTTAAAAGGATCATTCTGGCTGTGTGTGGAGACTATAGGAGAGAAAGGGCAGAGAGTCTATTATTTGCTATCATATTAAATGTAGGGGGTGATAGAAGGAGAAAGATTAGAATGATTCCAAGATTGGAGGAGTGAACAACTAGAAGAATGAAGTCCCCAACCCACCTCGACTCCAACTCTAGGAGCTGCTGAAGAGATAAAGTAAGAGTACAGTTGGAAAAGCACCACTGCTTTCACCTTTGTTATCTGTCACAACCACTGTAAGATTCTCAAATGACTCATCCAAAATACAGGTATAACATATCCCATAGTTAGATAAGTAAACTATAGTAAAACAACTTGCAATAACAATGGCTAAGATTTACTGAGCAGTAATATGTGCCAAAACATGTGCCAAGTACTCTTCACAGACTACCTCATATAATAATTAGCTGACTACAACAGGGACTTACACAACGCGAAGGTCACTTACTTTGCGAAGCTAAAAATAGATGCTCAAAATAAATAAAAGTGCTGAAATCAATCAACGACATGTGGTTCCCAAAAGTAGACTCCATATCAGTATTTTACTGAGAGACTCAACTCATTAATAAACCTCTTACAAATTTATACCGGGCAACAGTTAAGGTTTAAGTACACTGTTTTCACTTCCAGCTACTGAGAACTGAAATGAAAGTTAAAAAAAAAACTAAGGTCACACAGCTTACCTCAAAGGAAATGTGGACAAGAATTAATTGGATTAATTCTTTACATTTATTTAAACATATTCTACATGTTTCCCAAGTCAAGAAAAAGAAAAGTGCCCTGACAAGGTACCGAGTGTAGTGTCACACTCACTGACACAGAATGGAAAAAGTACATTCTGAAAATAGACATGATTTAGTCATATTTATCACAATAAAGAAAGGACTAGTGGGGCCGGTCGAGTGGTTGAGTTCGCGTGCTCCACTTTGGCAGCCCAGGGGTTTGCTGGTTCGGATCCTGGGCGCAGACATGGCACCGCTCATCAAGCCATGCTGAGGCAGCATCCCACATGCCACAACTAGATGGACCCACAACTAAAAATACACAACTATGTACCGGGGGGCTTTGGGGAGAAAAAGGAAAAATAAAATCTTTAAAAAAAAAAAAGAAAGGACTGGCAATCATCTAAACATCATCATATAAACTGACATACAACACATTTGTTTCCTCCCTAAATGCTTACAGTGGCTTCATAAACCCTGCATTAATGCTCTAAACAGTACTGCTTCATCACTGTCCTGATGAGGCCAAAACGAAGCAAAGCCTCTAGTGAAAGCAGAAATTAAGTGTGATGCTCTGGGATCAGGCCGCTTGGTTTCTATTTCAAACTCCTCCACATACCAGCTGTGTGATCTTGATCAAGTCACTTTAACCTCTGTTTCCTTATCTTTTAAAAAGGGATGAAAATAATACCCCATGGAGTTATTAGGAATAGCACCTAGTACTGTAAGTGCTTACTAAGTGCTTGTTGTTATCACTACTATTATGAGGATTATGATTACACTCACCTAAAAGATAAATTGCTTCCAGACACAAATGAAGAACTTTTGTGTCAACATCAAAAATTACATAATTTTGTCTCATGGAGCAAATTCCAAAGGATTGAAGCTGTGTGTATGCCTACAGTGGCAAAAAGGCTCTCACTGCTAGCCTTTGTAGCTATATATATATATAGTTTTTGAACATCTTTCACTCGCTTGATCTTTTCCATGTGCATACCCACGTGATTTAACTCATGTGAGTGCCTCTGTGTGGAAATGAGGGTACTTCATAAGATACAACAAAATGATGCATCTTATCTGTTGCATATACTCAAAAGTTTGATGTTCAATGTTCTTAAGGTAAATTACTTGAATGTTAGCCAGTTTCTATTTCTCCTTCTTGGAAGGAAAAAATGTAAGCTTTTGACTCTCTATTAATTTTCTATTTCTCCCTCCTCCTCCTCTCTCTACTCTCCCGCACCCTCTGCCCCTATTTAAACTCTAAAATCACGGTTCTTGAGTAAAACCAGCCATTAGCATTTGGATTCACATCCCCCTATTTTGCATGAAAAGTGTTTCCTATGGAGAGAAGTCATCTGTCACTCCAAGGTATCTTGGAACATTAGGTTGCTGAAAGCTAACATGCTCAAAATTGCAGTATATGTTAGCTAAGGCTCTTACTTTATACAAGTTCTTTCCTATATCTCTACTACTACCACACAGTATAACTAAAAAACTCAACTTTCAAATATGGCAGGCAGTAGAGATGAGGGTGTAACACAACTGTAGGTCATAAAACAGAGGCCGTACCTTCCAAGCTTGCTGTAGTATCTGGGCATCGTTGATCCCAGTAATTTCTCTCAGCTGATTCAAAAATGTCTGCTGGTGCTAGAAGAGAGGAAAAACCAAAATCATTACACTCTGAAATCTGAAAATATACAAGGACAAGAAAATAAATGACCTTTGGGCAAACAAACAGAAAACAAAATAAACTAGAGTAAAAAAGAAAAACAAAAACAGGGGCAGGCCTGGTGGCACAGCAGTTCAGTTCCTACACTCTGCTTTGGCGGCCCGGGGTTTACTGGCTTGGATCCCATGTGCAGACATAGCACTACTTGTCAAGCCATGCTGTGGTAGGCGTCCCGCATATAAAGTGGAGGAAGATGGGCACAGATGTTAGCTCAGGGCCAGTCTTCCTCAGCAAAAAGAGGATTGGGAGCAGATGTCAGCTCAGGGCTAATCTTCTTCAAAAAGAAAAAACAAACAAACTTGAGAGAGACTGAACAAATTTCATTCTTTTAGGAAGAAGGAACCATGCTGTGGGGAGCCCTTATTCCATTTTCATGTTTCCAAAAGGGAACTTCTACATTACTTCCCAAGAAGAAGTCTTACTGAATTAACAATTTCTGGTCCATTCTTCACCACCTCATTTATGCCACCCAACAAGAAAAGGAGTGGTTAGCATGAGGCTAAGCCTGAGAAACTAAGGAAACAAGTATCCATTGGGTTACTTTAGCTAGGGCATGGGACCAGTGATGGAGATCGAGGCAGCTCTGGTAATCTCTCCCTGTCCCTATGGACAGCCAGCATCCAGGCCCCTGGGATATGTGAAAAAGACACGCTTTTGGCAGGCCATGCACTAGGTGAGTATATTATATCACTGGCATCCTACGATCTGTCTGAGGAAAAAGAGGACCATCTCATCCTCCCATCCTTCATAAAAGATCCTAAACAGAATTGATCATTTGCCCCCAGTTGCTTCAGATCTGTTTACAGTCTACTGGTCTATGTACCATATAATCTATTACACTCTATTGGGGGGATAGCATCCCACTACCAAACCCTTCCCTGAACTTCCCTAATTAAGACCCATGTTCCTCCCTACATCTCTGTATTTCTCAAAACAAGTTCCCAAAAACTGTAAGACAGCACCACGACATAATGCAAGCTCAAGGGATATGATCTGGAAGACAAGTCGTCACTAGAATGAAAGGATCTGCAGAAATCTTTCTTGAAAATGTTTTACAGTCATCTCAGTAAGAATTTTATGGGGTGAAAGTTTAATGAGAAACAGTATAGTTACACAGTTTCAAATTCTTCCTACAAATTATAAAGGGAGAAAAAGTAAATTTATACTGAAGAAATCTAACAGATACCAACTCAACCAAGTGATCAGAGCTAATATTACCAATAATGGGACTGACAGCGTGTGCCTCTTGATATGATATGATACAATACACCAAGAAGACAATATCACCTGTGGTTTTCCTGCCAAAAACCATAACCTGAATCGAATCTTGAGGAAGTATCAGACATCCAAACTGAGGAACATTTCGCAAAATAATTATTGTGTTATCTTCAAAATGTCTATATCATGAAGACAAAGGACAAGTTTCCAGATTAAAGGGGACCAAAAAGGCATGGTAACCAAATGTACTGCAGGAGACCACATTACATCTCAAACTAAACGCAATACAGGATATTATTCGGACAACTGGAGAAAGACGAATGTGGACTGCTTAGTAATGATATTTTATTAATATTAAATTCCTGAATTTGATAATGCACTACAGTTATTTAAGAAAATATCTTTTTTCTTAGGAAATACACCCTGAAGTATTTCAGGGGGTAAAGGGACATGATGTCTGCAACTTACTCTCAAATGGTTCAGGAAAAAAGTTATGGGAAGTTCTCTGTACTAATTTCGCAACTTTAAATTTGAAATTACTTCAAAATATAAAGTTTTAAAATGTTATGCATACAGATTTGTTGATGTCAGGATTGTAAAATGTGCGTTTCAAAACATGCTTGACAATTTAAACATGCATAATGTATATACATTCAGAAGTGAAGGGTCCTAAAGAAATTACAAAATGAAATGAAAAAAATAAATAAATAAAAGCAATTTGAAAGTCAGGTTTGAGAGAACATAGTCGAGATATCTTTTACAAAAGCCACACATATAAGCTACAAATTATATTCAGCTACATGTAACAGAGTCCCATCTAAATAGTAGCTTCAACATACTGCAGTGTCTTTTCCTAATATAATTAGACTGGAGGTGGGCAGTCCAGATCTGATAAGGACAGCCCACAAGATATCAAAGATCTAAGCTCCTTCTGTCTTCCCACTAAACATTCCTATATATGACATTCAGCAAGTGTCTGTCACTCCATGTCTCCTCCTCCAGCATCCTGTCCAAGTTCTAGGTAGGACAAAGGGAAGGGCAAAGGACAAAAGGTGTCTGCCAAATGATTCTGCCTTCTTTATCAAGCCCTTTCTGGCGACTTCCACTTAATGCCTCACTGAACAGAACAAAGCCTCCTGGCCACTCATAAGTGCAAAAGCGGTTGGGAAATGTATTTTTCAGCAACGCAAAAAGCCACTCTGAAGATGAAATCAAGGCTCTGTTTGTTAGGGAAAAGAAAGAACGTATATTGCATAGGCATTGGCACTATCTGCCATGCCATCAATGAATTTTCATTTCCATAAAAATCTTATTAAAGAGTTGAGATAACCAAGACTATCTAACAATAAAATAGATAATAAAGTACATAAACAAGGTCATATAAATGCCAAGAAGAATCAAAATAGTTGAATAAAAGAACCAAATTGCCAAATTTCCAGGGCTGAAATACAAGAAAAATAAAATTCTTTTTAAACTTGTCAACTTTTCTACTTTCTTTTAAAAAGTTAACAATAACTAAGCAACAGAACCATGACTAAGTTACATAATACCCAACATTACAAATTAAAGATGCATAAAAATTTTACAGAAATTCTCCTTATCTAATTCAAGGCTTTATTTTAGTGAACATAAAATACTTGAAAGATTTTATAAGCCTGTTTGCAATTTCACCACCACCAGCACTCCAAACTCCATCCTTTACACAGACCATTATTTTCCTCAACTGCGAATTATTCAATCATGCATCGGGAAAGACTATTGAATACCCCAAAGAAACTACTCATTTGTACAAACGTCGCTGGCTATTATTTATAAGGCTAGAAAAATGAAAAAAGATGCAAATGTCCTTCCACTAAGGAAGACATTCTAAACTTTAATGTACAGAAGAATGACCTGATGAGTTTTCTAATAATGATGATTCCCCGGCCCCACCCCAGAGACTGTGATTCCAGGAGGGTGTGAGTTAAGGCTAATAAATCTGTATTTTTAATAAGCATCTCAAAAGATTTTGATACAGATGGACAAATCCAAACAACTGTATATTTTTAAGTAGTGAATCTATATAGAAGGTTATCTTTACAAAATCGCATTAAGCTGAAGTGGTAGGATACAAAATAGTATACATATACATTAATGACAAGATGAAATGTAAATACAAATGTAAAACCCAGAAAACATTACAGGGCCTGTGTTAGACTCCCAATTCTCCCATCTCTGCTCTCACACCTTTTGCAACTTTTCCCTTTCTCTCACTAGAGATACCATATATTTCCTTGCTGCATTGAGGAGCCTGACCATGTGACACACTTTGACCAATGACATAATAGCAGACAGCATGCAAGCAAACATGAAATGTGCTTACATGGTTGGGCTTGCCCTCTTCATCTTCTTCCTTAAGAAGAACATGACCTGGGAAGCCCACTTGCCCCAGAAGAATGAGGCGCTTGTAGAGAAGAGCCACTCCAATGAACCCACAAATCTGTGAACGTGATGATAATATTTTGGTATGTCACCAACTTTTGGAGTGAGCTGTTATGATGTTAGTTGACCGATACAGAGTGCAATAAGAACACTGAGTATTTTATCAAGAAAAGCAACATCTTTGAAATTTTGTTATGGTTTGGTAGTTTACCATCTTTCACGATTAAGTCAGCTAAAACCTAGGAAAAAAAATAATCCAGATGTATCTCTAGCATAGTTTTATGACCGCATGAATTTTGACTGAAAATGAAACAATGAAGAGAAAAGGATTAAGGTGCCAAAGAAGGCTGAGCAGGAAGGAGAGAAGGTGAAAGAACTTTCTCAGCTAAGTTACCAAGAAATGGGAGAGAAATCGAAAGAGGTGACCTATGAGAAAAATTCTCAGTTTATGGCAGAAAAACCACCTCATTTGTAAGGTTTTCCCCTTTGTTATTGGCATCTTACAGCTGTGCTTTTCCTGTCTTTGAAAACCTGCACCTTCATTTCCCGTAATCATATGCTTTTATTGCTGTTATTTCTGTTGTGATTAAGACCCTGGTCTTTCTTTCAAGGTTTGCATTTTCCTATTTACCAAACTTCTGGTCTGTGATACACCCTGATCCTCAACTGAAAATGTCTTGCATATGATTCTCTCCTCCTTGACTAGCAATTTGGGATCCAAGGTGGATCCAACCCACTTGCATGTCTAGAGCTCCTCTTCTGAGCTCTGAGGTCTTCCTTGTACAGATTTCATATCTAATAAGCATAAGGAGGTGGGTGCAACATAGTCACACTTGTTAAAAAGAAGGCAGCAGGGGCCAGCCTTGTGGCCGAATGGTTAATTTCACTTGCTCTGCTTCAGCGGCCTCGGGTTCGCAGCTTCAGATTCTGGGCACGGACTTAGCATGGCTCATCAAGCCATGTTGTGGCAGCAACCCACACAGAAGAGCTCGAGTCACTTACAACTAGGATATACAACTGTGTACTACTGGGGCTTTGGGGAGAAAATGAAAGTTGGCAACAGATGTCAGCTCAGGGCCAATCTTCCTAAATAAATAAATAAGGAGACAGCAGGGCCAAAATGGAGTCACTAATGTTAAGGCCCCACAGTCAGAAAACCAAGACTTAATACCTAACCTAATTTGCAGTTTCAACTCCCCAGGAATGTAACCTTGGACCAGTCAACACAGAATTTCCTGGTCAGCCCTAGTGGGTTATCCACTGACAGACCACTTCCATTCCCCTTAGGAGGGCAACCTTGCCTAAAACAATGCATTCTTTGGTAATAATTGCCTTTTGTCCCCTCCCTCTCTGCCTTTAAAATCATTTCTTTTCTGCAACTCTATGGAGCTCCTTTCTATTTGGTAGACAGGATGCTGCCTGATTCATGAATCGTTCAATAAAGCCAATTTGCTCTTTCAAATTTACTCAGTTGAATTTTTTGTTGTTTAGAAGATTTGGTGGCAGCAGCAGAACTAAAGGAGACTTCCAGTGGCATGCAGGGACAACAAGAAACACAGGCATGGTAGTTGCAAACCCGTTTTTGAGTTCACTGTCTTTCTCACCATTTCCAAGGGCTGTGGGTAAGTTCCCTCTGGGTTCTGAGCTCGGCTCTCTTTGCACTGAGCTCCCAATCTAACTGGCTTTCCAGTTAGTTCCCCATTTGTCTACAATCACTAGTTCCACGTTGGGAGCTGCTAGCAGTTTGGACCACAATGCCCTATTTGATTGGAAACTCTAGCCCTTGGTTATGTTTCCAGATTCCGTGTTGGGAACTGCTGGTGGTTTAGTCTGCAGTTCCCCATTTGTTTGGGATCCTTCCCCAGATTCCACAGTGGGAACTGCTAGCAGCAAGTGCACTTCCCCATTTTTTTGGAATCAGTCCACAGTCCCCATTTGTTGAGGTCTGTTGGTTCAGTCGTTCCCCAGTCTCAGGTTCCAATGTTGGGAACTGCTGGTTTTGCACACAGGGCCTTTTCTTAGCCAGGAACAGTAACATCTCTTGGTTACTGCCGAAACATTAAGGTGCACCTGTCTGTCTTGTTTCATGTAGACAAAGGCTAACGGGAATCTCTGAAGTCAAAAAATCACAAAAATCATGGGCACAGATCAAGTATTTAAAGGCTGTTAGAGAGTTCATCACCTAACTCAAAGACTCCTGTCAGGAGAAGGTGGTCACGGAACAGGTTAGATTGACACCAGGCCACCTGCCAACCTCAAGAAAACTTCCATGCAACGAGGTATACTGTAAAACACACACAATCCTCAACCCAGCAGCACACTCTTTTTACACATTAATTTGGCTCCAAAAAACCCAAAGTCTTAGCTAACGGGATCTTTAAATTCTAAAGAGTCAAGCATGCCACCTTCTGGCACACCTATTTATTTTATGGCTAAGAACTATGGCCCAATAATAAATTGCTCAATAAAGTCAATTTGACTTTTTAAATCGACTGAGCTGAATTTCTTTTCCTTGTTTTCTTTTTTGAGGAAGATTAGCCCTGAGCTAACATCTACCACCAATCCTCCTGTTTTTTGCTGAGGAAGACTGGCCCTGAGCTAACACCTGTGTCCATCTTCCTCTACTTTATATGTGGGATGCCTGCCACAGCACGGTTTGATGAGCAAGCGGTGTGTAGGTCTGTGCCCAGGATCCAAACCAGCAAACCCCAGGCCGCCGAAGCCGAGCACGTGAACTTAACTGCTGCACCACCAGGCCAGCCCCCTGAGCTGAATTTTTTGTTGTTTAACACACTGCTCAACCAAGAAGGGCAAGGCACAATGTTCAAAGAGATTCAGTGGCTTGCAAATACCACAAAAATCAATAAGGAACAAGCCAAGACTACCTACAGACCTTCAGATTCCTTCTTCAAAGTAATTTTTACTACATGATGACATCCTTAAGTGCCTACTCTGTGGAAAAGACAGTAGTATACACTCCAGGGAGAAGGAGACATCAGTAATTTCAATATAAATTAAAGATCAGAGGGTTTCATTGAAATTCTTTCCTCCCTCAGTTGACCCTACTTAATGTTGGGTCTGTTTTAAATCTGTTTCAGTAAAGACTGCAGAATATTTAACATCAGTATAACTTTTTGAGGATCAAAAATAGGGGATCACTGGTTTAGGCCAAGGAAAAAGATAAGCAATTATGCTCTTGCTGTATGCCAGACTCTGCTTTAAGTGTTCCCAGCATATAATCTCATTTGACACATGCAAATGTGCACATGCACACACACCCTCTAGGAAGTTCCTCTCATTTTATAGCTAACGGGCTTCAAGAGATGAACAAGTGCAGAGACAGCAATGAAAACAGGGTTTTCAAATCCCACAGCCCATGTCCTTTCCATATTTTCTCTCCTCTACGGTACCTGATTTTGAAGATTAAAGATGCAGTAAAAAATGTAAGCGGTGGAAAAATCTCCTACCATGTTGATGTAAAACACTTAGATAGCGGTACGAGAAGACTGGAGCACTGCTGACTAGAAGGCAGGAAAGCTTTCTGTGTTAAGAGGTGAATGCCTCATAAGTCAGTCACTGGTTCCTTTAACTGCATTTCCAAATATAAATAAAACTTGGTTTAGCGCAAAAGAAACAAAGTCAAAGGTCTCCCTCTTCAGGGGAAAAAAAGGCAACTCTTAGAATGACCTCTAAAAAAACTTCCAAATTCTCTTAGAAAAAAGAAAAAACCCCAATGAGATAGACAATCCCAAGGCATTCTTAAACTTCGAATCATATACACTAAAGACTAAAGTATTTCCGGCACTGAGTGGTAAGCAGGTCAAAGTTACCTATCAATGAAAGGATTAATAACACCACTGCCTTTAAAGTACATGACCATACGCACATCTGTTTCCACAAATACCTTCTGCGTCTACCTGATAACACTAAACTGCCCTAGTTGGTATTATCTCACCATAACAAGAAATCCCCAAACTTCGTTGACAGATAATTCCTAGTACACGTGTCCTTCGAATAGCTCTTCGTAAGCCCCAAACCTGCCCCTGGCCAGCTAAAAGCTATAAGCAAAAAACAAAAACAAAAAACTTTTATTTCCCGAGGCTTGTCTTTTATTTTTATCTCTCATTTTAAGGAGGACAACATGATCTTTCATTTCCCTTCACATGTAATATTCCGTGAACTCTCTGAGAATTTTCCTGCAGTACAATCCTTATCATGGCCTAACGGGCTGTCTGCAGGCTGCGGCTCTCTCTAGCCTCACCTTGCACTACTTTCCCATCTTCCTCTTCCCTCTAACTTTTATTCAGGGTCTACAAAATACCACTCTGCTTCCTAATTCAAAGATCTGTGTATATTCAGTTGCCTTCTGTTAAGGTTAGAGGTTCTCCTGGCACTCACCACATTATAATAATATACTACGGTTAATCACCAGATTCTAAGTCCAAAAGGAGCACAGTCTGTCTATTTCACTCATCACTGTAGTCCTGGCAACTAGTACCAGTGCTGGCACGTGGTAGGCACTCAATAAATATTGACTGAATAAATGAACATAGCAGAGTTTACAGAGGGTAAGTGGACTAAGTCAGATCACAGGGCTTGAACTCATCCACAAGAAAGAGGTACTAATTACTGGAGACAGGAACAAGAGGCATACCTAAATCAGGCCCACTTACTAAACAAACTTTCTACACTCTCCTACAGTCTATCTAGAATTTCCCAGAAGGCTTCCTTTCTTAGTTCTGGTCCTGTCAATCCTGCGTGAAGGTGAGTGTACAGGACAATATTATTGAAATTCTCCACTGCAAATACCCCAAAGAGCTATCTCATGAATGGCTGGGGTACCTTGTACTTCCTACTGGCACAGAGCCAAGGTTTATCTCAACCTTTTTGGGTTAACAGCACGTCAGTGTTAAAGTAAATTAATCATATATTCCTCTGGGTGTAAAAATCTGAAGATGTACTCTTTTTTTAATATAAATGAAGCAGGTAGTTTTTTTTTTTTTTTTTAAGATTGGCACCTGAACTAACAACTGTTGCCAATCTTCTTTTTTTTTTTTTCTGCTTTGCTTTATCTTCCCAAACCCCCCGTACATAGTTGTATATCTTAGTTGCATGTCCTTCTAGTTGTGGGATGTGGGACGGCGCCTCAACGTGGCCTGACGAGCGGTGCCATGTCCGCGCCCAGGATCTGAACCCTGGGCTGCCGCAGCGGAGCACCCAAACTTAATCACTCGGCCACAGAGCCAGCCCCAAGATGTGCTTTTTTATACTTCACTATTTACATTTAGACTTAGAAATGCCAGAATTTCTGAATTTAAAAAACCTTTTCCTACCTTTTTACAGAATCCCAGAGCTACAAACAATCTTTAAGCATTCACATAATCCAAAAAAAAGAAAAAGGAAGAAAAGTAAAGACATGAGATGCTTTACGGGAAACAGGCAGCAAAGAGCAATGGACATAGCTGGTCCTCAGTAAATGTTTGTTTCCATCCTTCCTCACCTCAGAGTTCATACCCCACCTGCCACCTCAACCCTTCAACCAATCTAACATCCACATAATGTCCATGCCCCTAAGAGAATCCCCCATCCCTATTAACTAGTAGACAAAAGAATGCATCATAAGTAGAAACTCTACATGCAAAAAATATTGTTTCACTGCACTATAAGCTAAGTCCATACAGAATTAAATACATTTCCAGGCCAAATAAGAACCCATCATGATGAAACATGGTTTCTATGGGAACATGCATTTTGAGTTTCAAAAACCCAATTTGTAAAAGCTTTTGGAACAGTGTGCTTTTAAATTAGAGCGCCTATATTCTGGAAAACGTGGGTAAAAAAAAGTTTTGTGAATCAAATGACATCCTTGAACTATGACATCAGCAGTTTAGACAAAACATATTTAACTTATTTTTGATGCTAATAATCTGACTGATTCCTAATATATCTCTCTCATCCAATTAAATCTTTACATATCTCTAGTTTCCATACTTAAATTTTCATAATTAACTTACAGTCCAAAAATAAAATCCCTATACTAATAAAACAAAATAAACTACAACACTATACGATTCCTAGCAGCTACATCTGTCACAAACAATTCCTTACAGCAAATATAGTTTTTGGTCATACTAATTACACACATAACACACCCTCCAGACTATCAGAAACTCCATTCATCTAGATAAAATGCTAGGTGTAAAAAAGCATATGCTCTATATCACTTTCTTTCCTGGACCCATAAAACAGCAACTGGCAGAAGTGTCCCTACCTCCAGCACCTCAGCAAACTTGCCCGCTATCCAGTGGGCTTCAATCACAACCTCTCCAACAAAACCTGAATCTGAGCCTCAGGGCTTGTGGAGGACCTCTCCAAAATTTACTCCTCCTTTTCTTCTCTAGAGTTTTTAGTCTTTAGTAGCCAATCACCGTTACTAGTGAATCGTATTAAACTTTCCCTGTCCAAATTATTGTGTGTTTTCTGTGTCCTAACTGGACCCTTACTGATCTAACTTCCTTAAAAGCAATTTTTGTATTCTAACAATATATTAATGATGTAATTCTGTATTCTTAGGAGACTAAACATCAGAAAAAATTAGGAAGGAAAAAAGTTAACCATACATGCAAAGTTCTATCCTAGAACTCTCATTTACTATGCACTTATTAAAAGTATATAAAGCACCAGAGATTTCATTATGTAGGCACAATTGATTGAAATTATTAGCCACTGGTGACTGAACTCACTCTCCAGCCCCTCTCCCCTCCCTGGACTGGGGAACCGGCTGAAAGTTCTAACCCTCTAATCACAGTGGTTGGTTTTTCTGAGGTCCGGCCCCTCTCCTGAAGCTATCTTGTCCTCCAACCAGAAGTTTTCTCGTTAGCATACAAAAGACAGTAAATTTCAAGAGTTACAGGAACCTTGTAACAGTGACCAGAAAAAAGGACTAAATAGTACACATTAGTGTACAGTTGGGCAAAATCCTCTAACACAAATCCTGTTTAATAACAAAGTGTTGAATATCTCATGTCATTTATTGAATATCGTACTGAAAGCGAAACACATAATGGTTTATGGGTTCAGGACTGTTGTAAGTGTTATCAGCCTCGTGATCGCGTGGCTGACTGGGAGCTGTGGCTCGCTGCCGCTGCCCAACGTCACAACAGAGGAGTGTACCACATACCGCTAGCCTGGGAAAAGATCAAAATTCAAAATTCAAAGTACAGTTTCTACTGAATGCATTATCAATTTCACACCAATGAAAGTCGAAAAATCCTAAGTAGAAACATAGTAAGTTGAGGATCATCTGTATCCCACTCTACACTAAACCACACAACCTGTTCAGTTCAACATTCTGCTTGAGAGATACAGCAATAATTACAGCACATTTACAGTAGTCTCCCCTTACCTGTGAGAGATACGTTCCAAGACCCCCAGTGGATGCCTGAAATCACAGACAGTAGCAAATCATATATATACTGGTTTTTTTCTATACATACATACCTATAATAAAGCTTAATTTATAAATTAGGCACAGTAAGAGATTAACAATAATAATAAAATAGAACAATTATAACAATATGGCATAATAAAAGTCACCCAAGATCTTAACAACCTCAGCATAAGATTTTTTTCTTTTCTTAAGTTGAGAACTTTTACCTTTTCACTTAAAGCTTCCCTTTGGCATATCCGAATTGCATCCTCACTACTCTTGCGCTTTGGGGCCATTATTAAGTAAAATCATGGTTACTTGAAAACAAGCACTGTGATACCACGACCATCAATCTGATAACCCACAGCTACTAAGTGACTAGAGGTGGGTAGCATATATGGTGTGGATATGCTGGACAAAGGAATGACTCACATCTCAGGTGAAATGGAGTGAGACTTCATCAGGCTATTCAGAATGATGCACAATTTAAAACATGAATTGTTTATTTCTGGAATTTTCCACTCAATACTTTTGGACCACGGTTGACCGTGGATAACTGAAACAATGGAAAGAAAAATGCGGATAAAATGGGACTACTATACTGAGGTATAGCAAAAAATAAAAAAAAGTTTTAAACTATGACCAAACCTGAAGGCACATCTGTGAAAACTACAACAAAAAGGCTGAGAACCTCACTCTAAGACAATGGCTGTCAACTGAGTACCAGGGTCACAGACGTAAAGTGGACAACAATGGCAATAAAATCTACTCCCAAACTTTAACAATAACTATTACAAGACTATCCTGATGCACATATATTAATTTCCTTGGCTGAAGTTGGAAGTGCCAAATTAGCTTCTGTAAAACACTACCATTCTGTTAAAATTAAGTTAACCTTATTCTTCCAAATTTTACTAATTTTTTAGTTTTGGTTATATCTAAGTTATTAGTTGGGTTTTGGTCTTGGTGCATAAGAGCTATATAATAAAACATAATAAATTTATGCCTCGTTTACGTTTACGCACACTTCAGTAAAACTATAATGAAAAATACTTTAATTCAAGGGAGAGTCCCTGAGACCTATTTTAAAAAGTCCCAATTCAAGGATAAAAAATATTGTCATCAGGTGGAGCATTAATGAGGAGGAGGAGAAATTTTTCAATACAGTTGCTGGTTCTCCAATCATGAATTTGGACACCTATGCAAACAATATGCCCAAACTTCAAATCCAAGTGGAATAAGACAAATACTGAAGGCAAAACAAGAAAAAGACTAGAGGACGATAAAAGAGAGTATCTTGGGGCCACCAGGTGGCATAGTGGTTAAGTTCAGCACTCTGCTTTGGTGGCCTGCAGTTCAGTGGTTCGAATCCCAAGCAGGGACCTACACCCCATTCATCAAGCCAGGCTGTGGCAGCATTCCACAGACAAAACAGAAGATTGGCACAGACGTTAGCTCAGCAACAATCTTCCTCAAGCAAAAAGAGGAAGATTGGCAACATATGTTAGCTCAGGGCCAATCTTCCTCACCAAAAAACAAAAAGAGAGAGAGAGACCATCTTAATGAAAGAGTATGGAAGTTCAAATAATAAAGAAAACTAATCACATATGAGACTAAATTGAAATGAACTTCTATTCATGAAAGAATAGCATAAAGGGAGTAAAAAGACAACCTGAAAATGGGAAAAGATATTTTCAAAATATCTAAGTAGAAAATAAAAATTATCTGTAGACTAAAGAACTCCTTCAAATCAAAAAGGAAAAGGTAAAACCACCCAAAAGAAAAAACAAACAACAGAAACAAACGTAAATTTCACAAAAAAAATCTCAAAGGTCCATGAACACATAAAAAGATAACCAAATAGTTTACCAACAGTAGGATGGTTAAGTTCTGGTGCATCCAGAAGTAAAGATGAACTATAACACAAGGGCCATTTATTTCATATAAACCTGAACTCTTCCACCTCAGAGCACACACAAAAACGGACTCCACATAAATTACAGACGTAAATGTAAAAACTAAAATGATAAAACATTTTAGAAGAAAACACAGGAAAAAAGTTTTTGCAAATTAAGTTTCAAAAATTTGTTAAAGCATTAACCGTAAAAAAAAAAAAAGTGGTACAATGAACTTCACCAGTGTTAAAAAACTTGACTTCATAGAAACTAATAAGAAAATGAAAAGAACCTACATGCTGAGAAAAAATATATTTATAATTTATAATGACATATTCAGAATATATAAATCCCTGCAACTCAATAACAAGCTATATCTATAGAAGATATAACAACGGTCAGTAAGGAAAAGACAAAGGTAGCAGGTTCCCAGTACCTCCCGGCCACACTCCCTGACCGCCTCCCACCCTCGCTCCCCCTCGCCCCCACAGAAAGCCCCCTGAGGCCCTAAGACAGGCGGAAGAGGAGGAACAGAGGCACTGTTAGTCAGCCCCTCCCTTCACACATTAAACCCAGAGAGCTCTACCCTCTCTTCCAGCAGTGCAAGGGGTATGAAGGGTCCCTGAGCACCACAGGCACAGCCAAGAATGCACAGAAGGGCATTCACTTCCATCCAAAAACTGCAGACCCTGAGTTTAGAATTTGCCTGAGGCAACCCCCAAGATGGCCAAGTAAGCTAATGGCAACATCAATGTTCACAGGGCCCTAGCACCACACCTCCTCGCACGGGACCCCAGCCCTTGGCGGGCTACTCTGATCCCCACGTCCCCAGAAGCCTGGGCCCCTAGCCAGCAAACATCACAGAAACCACAAAGCTGACTCCAGCCTGAGCTACGCCACCTTCATCTATCCAGCCACAGCCCCACAGCGCAGACGCAGTGAGCCTTCCCTCTGACACCAGCAGCAAGGACGGAAATACTGTCAGTTCTGTTAGTTCTGCAGTCTTATCACCGACTGGAAGTCCCCGCTCTACTGGGGAAGAAGCCCAAAAGTCAGTTCTGAGAACCTGAATGATGTGACCAGAATAGGCACAAAGAGTGTCCACTGACCCCAGGAGGCCTGTGCAGAGAGCTGTTCTGCCCTCCAAAAACTGGGAATTTTAAACCTGAGGCAGTGGACTGGGCCGAAGCTGGGTACCTGAGGGTCACTGTAGATATTAAACCAATTTGCTGTTTCCTGTTTAACTGGAGTGGGTGACTCAGGGGTCTCGAAGATTTGTGAGTTTGTTTTGTAGAAGAAGGAGAATGCACTCAGCAGCCACGGAATTGCGGAAGTCAGATTGTCCAGGGGCTTTCCCACCTTCTCATTTTGGCCAATTCGAATAAAATCTGTCTCCATCTACAAACACCAATGTCTCAGTGTTTGGCTTGCTGTGCATCGGGCACGCGAACTTGAGATTGAGAGGTGTGGTATCACTTCTGGTTTCCTTTCAATCCTCTTCCTTCGCCTTGTTCTGCCCCAGAGGCTTTCTGTAAGGCCTAATGGGAAGAGTGGGGCCTACTTGATGAGAAACGCAGACCAGCTCAGATGCTTCAGTGGAGGACACAGCAAGCCCCACACCTCCAGCCCAAACTCGCTTCTGTAGCTCCACCTCAAAGAAATCAAACATTTGATCTTGCATGTATTCTGGCATGAATTATAACACACCAACTTGTGTATATGTGAGTGGTTCTCACGTTACTGTTACCATAGTAACAGATCCTGGCCACTAATGGTTCTTCATTCCTGGTCCCTCTCTCCCTACTCCTCTACATCCTTCCTGCTTCTCTGAGGACTTAGCTCTCAGCTCGAAGTCAATCCTGCCCTCAGGCCTAGCGTAGCTCGCCCACCCCACCCACTTCCAGGCTGAACAGCACCAATAAAAACCCAGCAAACAGGAAGTGTTTTCCTTTCCAGTTCAAAACGAGCTCCTCTTCTTTCTGATTCTCACATGGACCAGAAACTGTAAGAAAAGTCTTTCTTTGCCCAATTGCTTACCTCTCCACAGTTCCTCCCACCTGCCATTGGTTCTCCAGGCCCTTTCCAAACTTCCAAACCAACTACAGTGTGAAAGTATTTTGTACCCTGTGAACAAAGTATACATCATAGAGATTTCTCTTATGTGCACAATTAACTATCTAAGAGATTAACTCAATGCTAGTTTGAGGTATGAAGAAGAGAAAGGACTTCCTTCTTCAGCAGTGAGCCTTTTTATCACGTATTAGTTTAAAAAAAATAAAATGAAGAAAAAACTGTGCAATTTCATTTTGTTTCGAGAGCATATCAGTACTTGCTCCTAAAATGTTTTAACTCTAGCAATATCTTCAACTTTTTTCCCATTTTCAGACTTGGAAGAACAACTAGCTATTGTTATTGCTAATCCTTTAAGAACATAAAACTGGAAAATGTATGAGAAGCAATATTTAAAAATCATCCAAAAATGGCCAATAAGCACCTGAAAAGACTTTAAAACCATGAGCCATTAAAGAAATACAAATTAATATCACAATGAGGTACCACTATATACTCGCTAAGATGGCTAAAACATAAAAGTTGACAATATCAAGTGCTGCCAAAAATGTTGACCAACCAGAACTCTCATACATTGCTGATGGGAATGGACAGTGATACCACCACTTTAAATAACCATTTAGCAATATTTTACAACAATTCCACTGCTATGTATTTGCCCAAGAGAAATGCAAATATGTCTACTCAAGACTTGCTTACACACATACACGTGGCAATATTATTCATAAAAGCCACAAACTGGAAACAACTCAAAAGTTCACCAATAGGTACATATTTACACAAGTTTCAAAATATTCATATAATAAAATATTACTCAGCAATAAAAAGGAACAAACTACTAACACATGCAATAACATGGCTGAATCTCAAAAACAGTTTCCTGAGCAGAAATGTCAAATGCAAAAAAAAAAAGAAAGGAATTTTTATGATTCCGTTTATGTGAAGACCTAAAACAGCCAAAAGCGATCTACTGTGATAGAAATCCAATAAGTGGTTATCTGGAAAGGGAGGGTGGGGATACTAAATGGGAAAAGTGATGCAAGAAAATCTTCTGGAGTGTCAAAAATGTTCCATATGCCAAAATTCATCTAATTAAAACAGTTTAAATGGGTGTTTTCATTTTATATTTTCTAAATTACACTATGGTAACATCAACCTGGAAAAGTCAAGATAGCAGCTAGAGGGATGTGGAAGGAAGGGACAGTTCGGATGAGGCACAAAGAAAACTTCTGTAACAATAAGATGTTCTATTTCACATCTAAGGTGGTACAAAGGGCAGTAATCTTATTACGTATCTCTGAGGTATACATAAGTTCTCATATGCTATGTTTCTCACACACAAAAAAATCTTTCAAAAATGATTCACACACACAGACCCCAAAAAGAAAAGAAACAGGGAGACTGCAACCTTAGCATGTACAATAGCTTCCCAACTCCCTGACATATGATTCAATGAATAAAAAGACAACTAACTTTGCCCTATGTGGGTTCAGGGTTCCAGTGTCCCCTGGGCACCTGAAGCTTTGGGTTTCCAAGAGATGGTGGCCATGATAGCCTGATGGAGGCGGCATTTCCCTTACAACAGAAAAGCAGGTCAGTGTAAGTACACTCATGGGGACAAACACTCGAAATGTAAGAAAGCCAATGTGTTCAAAGAGACTCTGCTTGCGTGTTCAATTGGGTGTACTGTAATAATTCAACCTCTGCAATCAATTCACACAAGTGCTAAGGCACTCTCATCTTCAAGAATACTTTCAACTAGTGCTCCTCAAACTTTAAGTGCAGAAGAATCACTGATTCTTGTTAAGAAAGTAGTCCAACCATCAGAGTCTTGAAACAACAGGTCTGGGGTGAGGCACAGAATTCTACAGTTTTAGCAAGCACTAGAGGAAATGAAGATAGTCCACAAATCACACTGTAAGAATAAGCTCTGATCTACACCTGTTTGAACAAGGCTAAGGAAACAAGGAAAACGTACGTTTTAAAATATTCAGTGGCTCGAAAGACCAAGACTGTAAACAAAGCAGATAAACTGTATTAAAATAGTCAAGGAGGAAAAAAGAGAGAGAAAACTTAGAAAAATTACTTACACAAGTTTGCCAAAATAAACGCAAGAGGTCATTTCATAAATTCAACTTTCACATCATCTACTTACCCACACTGCATAGTGACATTCCAAAACTGGCTTTCAGAGGCCAGATTTGGTCTTTCATAAACAGGCATACCTCGAAGATATTGTGGGTCTGGATCCAGACCACTGCAACAAGCAAATACTGCAATAAAGCAAGTCACACGAACTTTTTGGTTTCCCAGTGAATATAAAAGTTATATTTACAGTATACTGTACTCTATTAAGTGTACAAGAGTATTATGTCTAAAAACACAATGTACATATCTTAAATAAAAAATATTTTATTGCTAAAAATGCTAACCATTATCTGAGCCTTCAATGAGTCATAATATTTTTGCTGGTTGAGGGTCTTGTAAAAAATACAGTATTTGAGGGCCAACCCAGTGGCATAGTGGTTAAGTACGCACACTCTGCTCTGCGGCCCAGGGTTCACGGGTTCGGATCCCAAGCACAGACCTGCACATGGCTCATCAAGCCATGCTGTGGCGGCATCCCACATACAAAACAGAGGAAGACTGGCACAGATGTTAGCTCAGCGACAATCTTCCTCAAGCAAAAAGAGAAGACTGGCAACAGATGTTAGTTCAGGGCCAATCTTCCTCACCAAAAAAAAAAAAAGAAAAAAAGAAAAAGAAAAAACCCCCTGCAATATTTGTGAGGTACAATAAGGCAGAGCACAGTAAAATGAGGCATGCCTGTATAACACAAATCAACAATTATTATGAGCTATGTCACCATACTCATCACTTATATTTGCAGGAAAAAGGCAGGCCACTGCTGCAAGTCAGTGCTCATGGTGTCAGGGACTCACTGCTCCAAGGAACTCAACGGTGGGGTCAGAAGCATTTAACTGTTAAGAGATGCAATCACCAACCAACCTGAAGCAGACTGAGCCCCAGCACAAGGGAGAGACCTATGACCTTTGCCTCATTTTTAATGCTAAAATATCCACTCTGGGAGGAGCTTAGGCCTTACTGCCTTAACCTGCAGTGTATGTGGAAGCATGTTTTCCAACTGAGCCTGCGCAAGCGAATACCCACCTCTCTGTTTTGAATATTCATTCCCATCCAAAATAAAAGGCCCCTGCTTCCCTTTGTTGGGGATGCCATGACTTTGGAAATGATTCTGCGTGGCCTCCTCTTTGCTGCAAACATGCCCTACTTTGTGTGACAACTGCTTCTGGTGGGGGTCTGATTCAACTCACCAGGAAGGAACCCACTTGGGTTTCAGTAAAAATGGTAGTTCTGTGACATTAGAGAGTAAGTGTGTGTGTAGTGTCAGGGGAAAGACTCTTGTAACCACTCTTACACTAAGCATATCAGGGCAGAAATGAACAATTGTGAAGTGGTCGCTGGGAAAAGAGAGAAAGGACTGCCCATGATAAAAAAGAAATGCAATGCCTGACTTTAGAGGCCCTAGGATGACAGAGAAATGGCTGACAAACCAGCTATTTCCACACCAGGATGCCTAGAGCGAAAATTTTCACAAGAGTCACCAGCACTCAAAGGAAAAAGTATGTGCAAGCATCAGAATTTAAAATACTACAATATCTTTTAGTTCTTTAGAAATAGAACCCTCTTTATAACATACGAGTTTCTGCAACTAACACGTGTAAATACTTTAGAAATGCCTTAGGTACCAAAGTAAGGAACTGTCCTTTAAAATCAGCAATAAGACAATATCTACTATTACTGCTTCTAGTCAGTATTATTACTTCTTAGACGTCTCATCTAGCACAAGAAAAAAATGAAATTACAAGCATAAAAATTGGAAATAAATAAAACTCTCATGATTTACTCACAGTATGATCTTTTACAGAGAAAATCCAAAATCATCTCTGGAAAAGTGTTAAAATAGAAAAATTTAGCAAGGTGGCTTGATATAAGAGCAACATACAAAAGCCAGTTGCATCTGTACACACCAGTAACCAATAACAAATATTTTAAAACGCTACATATAATTGTTATAAGAAATTAGCAACTATTAGGACAAATGATGTGTTAGAATTCTACAGTTAAAATTAAAACTGAATAACAGAAATGAAGAAAGATCTAAACAAAGGAAAAAGTATACTCTGTTCACAAATAGGAAGACTCAATATTGTAGAGATGTTAATGATCCCAAATTGGTCTAAGATTCAATGGAATTAATAAAAAACTCCAACAAGAGTTTTTCAGAGAACTTGGTAAGATTATTCTAAAATTTCCAAGGAAGAATGAAGTGCCATGAAACCTTGGAAGAGGAGGAGCCCACTTACTTTTCCAGTAGTAGAGATCATTATGAAGCTACAGCAATGAAGACAGGATGCTATTCACAAAATGGATGATGAAACAAAACTGAGACAACGGGGAAAAAAGAACACTTTACATAAAGCTTCTGTATATGACAGAGATGGCATGTCAGTTCATTGAGGGAGAGCAGTAACTTTTCCATAAGCTACGACTAACAACAATAAATCATATACATAACAAAAATTAAACTGGATCCCTATCTCACACCAAGTACAAAAATTAAGTAAAGATGGAATAAGGTTTAAGTGTTGCCAACATATCTTTAAACTTCTTAGTAGAAAACAGAGGTGAATATCTTTTAGATATAGAGGTAGAAAAACGTTCCTAAAGTTAAAACAACTAAAATTAAAAATGTATACCTTCAAGAACTCATATAGAGATGCAGTAAAAAGAAACCAAAGGGAGAATGAACGCAGGATTCAACATGATTACAATCTCAAATTAAAAGAGAGGGATGGGATAAGGGGACTATGATTAGATATAGATTACCTTCAAAGTTGCAGCTTTTGTTTTAAGTAGGGGGTTCATGTGCGTTTATTATTAAAAATTGATAAGAAATTTCATAAACATTTTCATGGACAGCTATTATGAACCAATGTTTATAATTCTATTATTATTATGCACTTTAGAACCAACTAAAAATGTATACTATTAAAACAAACCCCCAAAAGATCTGACCACCTATGGAGGCAGTAAATATAGAACTAGCATAGATGATCAAACTGAAAAGTTATCTGAGCATATAGGACAAAAAGGGAGAGAAAGAAATCATAAAATAAAATTTGAAGCAAGGAAAAGACATGAATGCTATCTAATCAAATAATGCAGTTATAGAAGGAAAAAAAAGAATACAGTAGAAGCAATAATTTTACTGAGAAGAACACTAACATTTTCAGATCAAAAATCCTAGGCAGAACTGTTAAAAAGATAAACACACACCACACACACACACACACACACACAGTGAAATTTCTGGATTCCAAAACCAAAGGGGAAATGATACAAGCTTCCACAAAGAGTCAACAATAAAAACAAAGAGTAACATGAAACAGTATTATACTATACAGAAAAACATAGTTAAAATAAAATAATTTTTAAAAACTAACTGCTAATGTGTAACAAATTAAGTAATATTTTTGACACAAGGTACACCCTAAGAAATTTAAAATGTCATCATTTAGAGAACAGATGAGTGGTTACCAGAGGAGAAGGGGGTGGGAGGAGGGCCGAAGGGGGAAAGGGACACGTACACATGGTGATGGATAAAAACTGGACTGTTGGCAGTGAACACAATGCAGTCTATACAGAAACAGAAACAGAGTGATGTGTACCTGAAATTTACACTATGTTGTAAGCCAATATGACCTCAACAAAAGAACTGCTTTTTTAAGAAGTCATCATTCAGAATCACATTCAATATTATCCCAACAAAATCAGGAATGCTGTAAATAAAAATAAGCTAAAAAGTTTTATCTTACTGAGAGTAGAGGGAAGGAGGGAAAGCTAATTATCAATTTTTGACTCTACCAGAAAAATACGTTTAGATATATTTGTTTAAAATTAAAAGAGCAGAAATGAGAAAGCGATTTCCAAATCATGACAGGCTGTAAAAAAGAAAGGGTAAGGGAGGTGACACAAGGAAAATCTGATCAATCCATGAAAACTGAGCAGGCTGGTTCAGACCCTGGGCACAGACATGGCATCGCTCGTCAGGCCATGCTGAGGCGGTGTCCCACATGCCACAACTAGAAGGACCCATAACTAAAATAGACAACTATGTACTGGGGGGATTTGGGGAGAAAAAGCAGGGGGGAAAAAAAGAAGACTGGCAACAGTTGTTAGCTCAGGTGCCAATCTTTAAAAAAAAAAAAAAACTGAGTAGGGAAAACAAGACTAATAAACAGAAACTCAGATGACAATAAAAAAATTTATCAATTATCACCATATATGTAAATGATGAAATTCTACTAAAACACCAGCAAAGACACACAAGTTTGGATTAGATCCATTAGAAATACAAAGAGAATTTGATGAAATTATATTAAAAGTAGAGATATCACATCCCTCAGAATTTAAGAGATAAAGGAAAAAAACATGAAATATTCAAATCACACTGTGTTCATTTAATATACAAATAAAGAACTCTATAACTTTTTCTTTTAAGATTTTACTTTTATTTTTCCTTTTTCTCCCAAAGTCCCCCAGTACATAGTTGTGTATTTGTAGTTTTGGGTCTTTCTAGTTGTGACATGTGGGATGCCTCCCCAGCAAGGCTCGACAAGCAATGCCATGTCCGCACCTAGGATTCAAACTGGCAAAACCCTGGGCTGCTGAAGCAGAGCTCTCGAACTCAACCACTAGGCCACGGGGCTGGCCCCAAACTCTACAACTTTCAAAGAATACCCATCCTTTTCATATGCTCCTTAAAACCTCATGTACATAAGAAAATCTTTTTCTGTGTGTGTGAGGAAGATTGGCCCTGAGCTAACATCTGTGCCGATCTTTCTCTATTTTGTATGTGGGACACTGCCACAGGCTGGCTTGATGAGCAGTGTGCAGGTCCATGCCCAGGATCCAAACCCACGAACGCTGGGCCACCAAAGCAGAGCGCACAAACTTACCACTACGCCCCCGGTGCTGGCCCCAAGAAAGTCTGAATAAATTTCTAAAACTATTATAAATCATGTTCTCTAAACACAGTATATGGAAACTAAAAGTTAACAATTTTAAAAATGCAACATCTTGGAAAGTAAACCAAAAAAAATCTTTTAAAGAGTGAACAAAAAATAAATTCAAATTCAAAACAAAACTGATGAAAATCCATAGCCCAAAATGTTTTTCATTAAACATGATTGGAAATTCACTAAACGTTGAATATAAGTATAAAAAGAATAATAACCATCAAAAAGAGTAGAAAGGTGGAATTACTAAAGAAAAATAAAAGTAAATTAGAAGACAAAAGTTACAAATGAAACAAAGAGCTGAATTTTTCAAAGACCAATAAAATAGATCAACTTCTGGCAAACACCACTGAGAAGAGAACAAAACTAACAGGAATGAGAAAGAGATCTATCTATATACCCACAGATTTAAGAGAAAACATCAGATCCATATACATACCTATATGGAGAGAAAGCTAAATGAAATAAAATCCACATCTAAAAAACAATTTTAAAATTGACACTGGAAAAGGTAGAAAACCTAAAAAAAAGATAAAATTTGGAAAGTTCATCTAAAATTTGCTCTAAAAAGTCAGCCTGATATAGTCATATTCATCAACCTTTCAAAGTAGCAAGCACTTAGATTGAATGACAAAAAATGCTTAAATATCCCCAATTTTGAATGGTTTAACCCAATCCTACATTAAACAATTCCAAAAACATAGGAAAACACAAAAAGCTTTCTAATAATTTTATGAGTTAATTTTACCTTGTTACCCACTTACACAAAAGCAAACCGTGTAACCAATCTCATTTAAGAATACAGATATTAAATTCCAGATTAAAATTTAGTATATTGAATTTGGAGGCATCACGACTACATGAGATTTTACCAGAATGCAATCCATCATAATGGGGGGCTCGAGAGTCTCACAGCCCTGAGTTAAAGCCCACCCTTCACACACACCAGCAGTGAAATGTTGCTTTAGCTCTTAGCTTCTCTAGTACTGTTTCCTCAATCACAATATGAAGGGAAAAAATAGTGCTCACCTAATAAGGCAGTTAGGAAGATGAAATGAAAAACAGTCTAAAAAACTCTCAGCACAATTCCTTAACATCGTACATAGTCAATATCCCATAAACGTTATCTATTACAATTGTTGCTCTTATTACAATTCCTTAACATAGTACGTAGTAAATATCCCATAAATGCTATCTATTACAATTGTTGTTCTTATTGACACATAAAACACCACATCAGTCGTTTCAACAACAAAAGAAGACATTTGATAAAGAGTCAACATCTAAATCTGATTTCAAAATATTTTTAAAACTTAGGACTATAGGGAAATTTCCATATCATAATGAAACAATACATACAGACACTAACATCAATCCTAGTAGTATTCTGCAATCTTAGCTAAAGCAATAAAAATAGTAAATGAAAAAATAAATCTGAATATTGACAAGGAAGAGGTCAGAATGATAATTATTCACAAATGATATGGACTGTATACACAGAAAAGTAAAGAAAACTCACAGAATATTTATCAGATCTGATGAGAATTCATTAAGGCAGCTGCATACAATGTTAGTATACAAATCAAAATGAGGTGAGAAAGGGAAGGAATAGGTGGGAATAAGCAGCTGGCTCCCCATCTCTCTGCCCAAATGAAGGCATATGCTGATAACAAGATAACCAACTATTTAGTACTACGGAATGTCAGTTGTATATAATGTTTACAGCAATTTACAAAATGTTAACTGTCCCTTGAAAGGCTCTACTTTATTTCTATAACTTTAGATGATAACCTCAATTAGAAAATACTCCATTATTTTAACTAAGAAATTTACTCTGAATCCAGTTTGTATTATTTTTCAAGTTTTGTTTTAAACTCTTAATTTGGTTAATCTGTGATTGGTTAATCCTGCCCACCTAACCCCTCCCTCCCCCCCCCCCCCGTAATTAACTGAAAATTGTTGATCCATAAAATTCCTTCTGCTGCCATCCCCTACTATTTTTTTTTAAACTCCCTGTCTGGAATAAATGTATGCTTAGCTCCACCGAACACGCAGATCTAAAAAAGTTGCTAATGTCTAATCATACTAACTTTAAGGCTTTAAAAGAAGATTCAGAGGCATTTAATGACTTGTCCAAGGTCACAGAAAGGTGATACAGATCCAACCATCTTTTCACTACACTGCCTAAATTCCAACAGTTGTCCGCAGTCTTGAGCTTTCACCGTTTCTCAATAATCTTAAATCTGAGATTCAGTTAGGGAACTAAAATAACTGCTGCACTTCTCATTCTTCTTAGAAAACATTCACACACTGCTTCACTCATCAAATATTTACTGAAACGTACTATGTGCAAGGAACCAGGGTGAAACAAAACAGGCAAAATACCTGCCCTTAGGAACTTTATATTTTATTCAACTCAGAAAGATACATTTAATGTAAATGGTATCCAGCTCACTTCACGCTATAAATTAATTTGGTCCCTGGGACGAAGCCATCTATTGCTGCCCTCAAGAATCCTCTTTGGGACCTGAATCTAGGTATCAAATTTCTGAGATCTAAAGATCCTGCACTTAGGTAAATATTAAGCTCAAAGGCTGAAGACATGTTCAAGACCAAAATTCTGACAGGATTTAACTGCAGCTAATCTCCCCCCAACTCCACCTCACTTGTCTCCTTTAAACCTCAGAAAAGCAGCTCTCTGCAGTTTTATTACGTGTCACAACGCCCGGCCACGGCCAAACTTCAGCCATCACGCAAAGAACACATCAGAGGAAAAGACAGCCCCTCTCCTTACAAATATACTGTGACAAGCTACCTTGCAGGTGAAAAGGGATCTATGAAAGTTCTGTGGCACGCTTTTTTTAAATAAAGGATTATTATATTATTTTATGAAAGAGTCATCCTTCTGGAAGGAAAAAAAAAAGAATCTTGAAAATATAGGGAAGCGTTCCTATCCCCAGAACACAGCTATTCACATGAAACTAATGTTGTACACATACATACACACACACAAGTATTTTGAGGAGAGCAGAAAATAGGCTCAATTTTGGTTATGCAATATGCACTAGTTACCTCATTTGACTGACAATTCATAAAGTTTCTAAGTGAAAACAGAGAGTTTCACTTTTGTTTCTTCTAAAGTTTGAAGTTTACTTCCTAGTTACTAGCTTAAGTCCACTTCCTAGTTACTAGCTTGGTGGATTTAAATCTACCAACTTATTTGAAGTAGATGGCTTAAAGTATTTATACCCATACAAATATTTTTTACATAGTTCCAATATGAGTAAAAATATAATACTATGTTAATATGGAAAGCAAACAAATATATTGTTTCTTTTTAAAAACACATAAATACCTTGATGGAAGTATAAAAATACACGCATTATACTGCTCCAAAAATATTTCCCCCCTCGGGCTGGCACCATGGGGTAGTGGTTAAGTTCCGGCTCCACTTCCTTCTGTGGCCAGGCGTTTGCAGGTTCCTATGTGGTCGGCGACCTAGCACCGGTGGTCAGGCACACTGTGGTGGCATCTCACATGACAGAGAAAGACTGGCACAGATGTTAGCTCAGCGACAATCTTCCTCAAGCAAAAGAAGGAAGAATGGCAACAGATGTTAGCTCGGGGCCAATCTTCCTCACCAAAAAAATTTCCCCAATACCAGTGAGACGATCTGACACACACACTGAAAACAGCAGCACAATGGTAATACTTTGGATTAACAACTACTGCCTTTGTGTAAGGAGGAGTTCATTAAACTTGATGGCCAAGACCACTTTCAGTAATTTGATTCTCGATCCTACAATTTTATGCCTAAACTTCTGAAGCAGGCAGATCTGCATTATCTGATTCTATGTTAAAGAAGTACTCTAGTCAAAACCAATTTAAAAAACTCACAAACTTCTTTCCACTGTTCACATTTAAGAGATGTGAAAAATATGAGCTACTTTTCCCACTTTGAAACAAATTGGCTGTGTGGAATAAATACTCAACACTGAAGACAACTATAAACAAAAATGATACCAAATCTATTAAATATTGCTTAGTATACATATGACCACGAGATCCTGCTTTAAGTATTAACACTTTATCACATACTCAACATCAAAAACTAAAGTTTAAGGTATTCAAAGTAGAATAGAGGGGATTAGCAGATAAACTGTTCTAACTCCCAATATTAAATCCAAAATTATTTCCCTGTAAATAAACTGCAGCCTGCAATAATCTTCTAAATTTAACCAGTAACAGTTAACTAACACACAAGAGCTCCAAAATCAACTTTCCCAAAGTGCCTAAAATAACAATGCACTATCCTTGCTTTCCAAAATTCTTGAGCATCTTCAATTACCTCAAGTACTACCATAAAATTCTAAAAATAATCTCAAAGCAGAAATTTAGCAGGCTGTGAGTATATACACAGTCCATTTTAGGACAGCAGACCCTATTCGAAAACCAAGCACAGATAGGAGATAACTATGCCAAAACTACAACAGGGTGGGGCGTTCGCTACTCACCCTGATAAACCAACACGGCTTCGGGAGCTGCTCACAATAGACTCCAGTTACCCCCGTAACCCCAACACGACTAAAGCAATGTTATCCTTTTGCCCAAAATGCTTTTCACCCAAAAGACAAATAAGTCATAGCCAACTACTCTTCAGGATATGGTGCAGGCCATGATAGTGCACTTGACATCCTGAAAGCAAAATCCAGAACAAAATGAGCATTTCTCATTACTCACTATAAAAGATTTGAAGCTTCAAAAACAGATTTTTTTTTTTTTTAACTTAGGTGAGTGACCATTTGAATGAGTGGCTGAGTCAAGAGCAAAGGGTAAACGATGGAACAAGGTCAAACTCAGGGGACAAAAGATTCCTGGAGTAAACATGGCCAGAAAGGTTTCCCTTCTTAAGGACAGTTTCTATACTCAAGGGGGGGAAAACGGGAAAAAGAAACAGAAAGAGGAAAAGGAACCAACCGAACCCTCTACTTCCAGAGAGTCACCTGGTAAACGGACCTGCCCCGCCAGGCAGGCAATTCGGAGAATTCGGAGGTCTCTGCTGGAGACCCTTTTGCAAAGAGCAGGCCCAGAAGGCTCCCACCTTCAAAACACAAACCGTGCTCATCAGGGATGACCAGTGGCTATTCTATTTTTTTAAAAAGGAAGGAGGAGGAGAAAGTTTAATTAAGCAGCCAGATAGAGGAGTGTAGGAATGTAAGGGTCGCTCCCAATAAAGACCCGGCACCCTCTGCTCCAGGAAAACAATCGGCCAGAAGGGAGCGGATGGAAGCCCGCTAAGTGCACCCCGCTTCCCACACGCAGCCCGCCCTGGGAACGACGCCCCAAAGGCGGCGGGGCGGGGGGCGCGGGGAGGAGGCCCTGGCGGCGGGGCCGGGGCGGGGCCGCCTCACCTTCTGCGTCGCGCTCTGCTGCAGCACGCTCTGCTCCACGGTCATGGCCCCCGCGGCGCCGGCGGCCGGCTTCTCGCGCCTCCGCCGGCCCTGGCTGCCGCGCTCCGCCGAGCTCCAATGCGCGGCGCGGACGGCCGGGCAGGACAGCGCCCCGCCAGCCAGGCGCGAAGACGATGGCGGCCGGCGTGCGCGGGCGCCGCGGGCGGGCGGCGAGGCGCCGACAGCGAGGGCCACGGCGGCGGCCCCACGACTCCGCGCGGCCCGCCTCAGAGCGGCTCGCTGGCCGCGGCCCGGGCCAGGAGCGGACGGACGGCGGACGCCGGCGGGGAGCGAGCAGGGCGGGCCGCGTCAGGCGCGCGCTCCTTCGCCGGCGGCTCGCGGGCCACTGCGGGGCAGGGAGAGGGGACGCAGGGAGCGGCCGGCCGGAATGGCGCTGTCCTCCTGCCGCCGCGACTCCTCCTCCCTCCCAACCGCCGGCTCGGCCCCCGCCGAGCCGCGCCGAGCCGCGCCCCGCCCCGCCCCGCCCCGCCCCGCCGAGCCCCGCCGAGCCCCGCCGAGCCCCGCCGAGCCCGCCCGCCGGCCGCCCTAACCCTACATTGTGACCCGCGGGGCGGGGAGGCGGGGCGGGGCCGCCTCGGAGCCCCGCCCCCCGCTCGCGGCTCCGCCCCCGCGCCGCGCGGGGCCCGGCGCTCCAGCGAAGGGGCGAGGGCGAGCCCCGCGGGTCCGGCCTCGGAATCCCCCCTGCGGCAGGTTGCGCGACGCCTGCGCTTGACTCGGCGAAGCTCCAACCCGAGGCTGGAGGGCGGCTTCTTCCCCGTGCCCAGGACTTGTGGGATCGCTGGCTTTCCGAACTCCTCCGCGACAAAATGTTTCCCTTCAGGCCCAGTAAGGTCCCCAGACCGCGCTGGGTCCGGAACGCCGGCTGGTCTCTGAGTCCTCTCCCCTCGCTTTTCTAGGAATTTCACAAGCCATCAACTTGCCTGACAGGAAAAGTCAAGTGCGATTTATGCAAAGGGCTGTCCGAAGTTCTTATGCTGAAACGTACTTTTTTCCTTAACTAATTATTACATAAATGAATATTGAGATTCTCCGTCTACTTCATTCATTCAAACATGTGCCAGTCACTAGTAGGCTCTGGGGAAATAAGATTTATTTCCCGGAGATTTGATACAAGTGAAATATGGTCTATACAACAGGCAACATTACAAAGTTTCACTGCCTAGATGGTACAGAATTCTAATTCCCAGTTGCCAATTATCAGTTAACCACCCCGCATGGAATATTTGACTCTATATGGAATTATAGAGAAAACCTAACCTTAAGAAACCAATCTCCGGCCTCAAAAATATCTCGAGTTTCACAGCTAGTCCGGGGATAGGAGGTGAGGGTGCGGCTGTGGGAGGGGCGGAATAATCAGTGCACATTGTTACAAATACAATATCACATATGCTAATCCAGGTATATTTTTTAATCTGATGACAAGAAAACCAAGCTAAGAAAATGATCATTGAAATATTGTCTGGCTTTATTTAGTCTTCATGGATCATTGTAACTCAAGGCTTTGTAACAAATCTGTGCGCTTTACGGCCGTCTTGGCTGTGTACCCTAGATATCTTCAACCACCTTTTAAGACCTTTTTCATTTGATTTTAACAAATTGCAAATTTTATTTTATCGATACCTTATGCCTTTGCTAGAAGAATTTGTAAAGTTGTGAAATGGTTGGAAACCCAGAATTTTAGGAATAATGCAACACTCGTGATAGAATGCACAAATTTTTATGAGAGCACTGAGACCCAAAGAGGGCGACTTGTCAAAGGGAGCATACCAGAGTCCAGTTTTTCTCATTTATAGCCCAAAGTTCTTTCCAACATATCGCTTCACGTTTCTCTGTATTTTAGGTTTAACAAAAAGATCTATCCAGTTCATGACATTTGAATTTAAGAAAGTTAAATGTAACGTAAAAATTTAGTAGTGTGGTTTAAAAAAATATTGCCAGATGCTAAAGTTTAGTTTCAAGAATTTGGCAATAAATGTTCCTCTGAGTTAAATTTTTTAGTTCCATGAAAAAAACTACCTATCAACGCTCACTACATAATCATCAAATAAAGCTCTTTATCGTGTAGTCATACTTGCCCGCAGTGATATACCTTCCCAGGTTGCTTCTAATGATTTTCTACTTATTTTTATTTTTTAATATTAACTGTTCTTTTGTAAAACTTCGAGGAGAAAACTTCAAGTTTCCTTGTAGACAATATTTTTTAGAACGTGTACAATTGGAATGAATTGAGGATGGGAATTTAAGATAAAATTGTACATAAGACCCATTGCCAGATATCCTAATTGCCAGACAGCAATGTCAGTTTTGCTGCTCATGAGTCAGTCTTAATATGTATGGCTGTTGGAATCACTTATTCTCAGGACATTACTTAATAATTCCTAAACTGTTGCATTATTCTAGGTTGTTGACACTCAAGTAAACAGGTAAAGTGATAGATCTCATATAAAATTAAAAATATAGTTCTTAACACCAAGTCTATTTTTCTATTTTGGATCAAAGTGATGTTTCTAAGAATATTCAGTGTGTGCCTTGTATGTGAACCAAGGAAACTGGTATTCTTCTATCTTGGCTATTCATTTCTTTTTATTTAGAAAGTTTTGAAAAATCTATTTCTGGACACCAAAAGTCTAACATGTTGCTAAAGCACATTTGTGAGACATAAATAAGAGAGAAACATTCAATTCATGGTGTAGATTGGAACAATTTCCATGACAAAAGAGTGGTTTTTAAATCTACTTTGAGGAGGACCAGAATTATTTTCCTTCTTTATGTATATTGACATTCTGGGATAATTTTATTTCCACCAATAAGGGAACCATAAGCAATCATTCAAAGAGGAAGTTGCTGTGATGTCACCATTGTGATAGAGATGTCATTCAGTGACAAGGTGTTCATAGATTAGAACCTGTAAGAGAACTATCTGCCTAATACATGCACAGTACAATGCAGATTGAATTAAATGGGCAGCCATGAAGGAGAGAAAACAAGTTTATTTATGCTTTTACAGTGCATGTCTAACTCTAGCTTTTCATTCCAACTGGAACAGCTTTGTGGTCCTGGCAGCCATATTGTTTTATATGATAAAGGATATCATTATTAGCATCTCCAGTCATCAGTGGTGCCTCACACACTGAGTCTCCAGATGTCGCTTCTTCGGTCAGTTGATTAGCTTACTAGCGCAGGCTAGGTGGTGTTGACAACAGAAATGTAATTTCTCATGGGTCTGGAGGCTGGAAGTCAAAGACCAAGGTACCAGCAGGGTTGTTTTCTCCCGTGTCCTCTCTCCTAGGCTTGCAGATGCCACCCTCTTGCTGCCCCTTCATAGATGTTTGACTGTCTGTACACACTGGCCTGGGGTCTCTTCTTCTTACGAGGACACCAGGCAGATTGCATTAGTGCCCACTCTAACAGCTTCATTTTAACTTACCTTTTTAAAGACCTTCTCTCCAAATACGGTTATATCCTGAGGTTCTAGGCATTGAGATTTCAACATAGGAATTTTGAGGGGAAACAATTCAGCCCACGACAGTGATGTTCAGTCTGCTTTACTTAATCCTCCACTTCATACCTAAATGCCATCAACTGTCTTTTTTCCTGCCCCGTCCCATAACCTCTTAGGTTCGTAAGAGATGCATTAACGTGTTAAAGGATAGTATCTCCACATTTTCTGCTAATATTGACACTTTCAATTGGAATAGTTTGGGGGAAAGAGTTCTGTGAATCGAAAAAGGAATCTAGTCTAATGTGAACTATTTCTTTATAAGGATTTCTTTGAAAGCAAGGGCTACATAGAGAAAAAGCTACACTTTGTCAAGCAAGAGCGCAAAAGAAGAGATTTCTTGGATCGTTTGCTCCCCTCACCTTGAACGTGCCCCAAGGCATACTCTGACACTGAAAATGGTTTAAAGTCCCCAGACCCTTCCTCATTTCTTACCTTTCTTCCCCTTCTATAGTGGTAAGCACATGTTTCCCTGAAATTACCCTAAGACATACATGGACAGAGAAACCCACACATCAGAAACTGACTATCCCTGCATGTCACATGCTCTCAGATCAGCTGGCTTCAGAATGGATTTGGCCAATGAGAGGCATAGGTTGGGGATTGGGGGATTAGACAAAGGGAGATGCCAGGCTATTTGCTTTCTCCTTCTCCTCCTCCCCTTGAGTGGCATCTCCTTGGGCTATACAGATGATCCCTGACTTACAATGGTTTGATTTACCATCTTTTAGAAGAAGACTTCATTTTACTTTCTCCTTTTTCTCCCCAAAGGCCCCCAGTACATGGTTGTATATTCTTAGTTGTAGGTCCCTCTAATGTGGGATGTCACCTCAGCATGGCCTGATGAGCGGTGCCATATCCGTGCCCCGGATTCGAACCAGCGAAACCCTGGGCCGCTGCAGCAGAGCACGCAAACTTAACCACTCGGCCACAGGGCACATCCCTGATTTACCATTTTTTGACTTCATGATCATGTGAAAGTGATATGCATTCAGTAGAAATCGTACTTCAAATTTTGAATTTTGATCTTTTCCCAAGCTAGCGATTTGCCGTATGATACTCTCTCATGATGCTGGGCAGTGGCAGCGAGCCACAGCTCCCAGGCAGCCCCGCGATCACGAGAGTGAACAACCAATCCACTTGCAACCATCCTGCACCCAGACAACCGTTCTATTTTTCACTTTCAGTACAATATTCAATAAATTACACGAGATATTCAACACTTCATTATAAAATAGGCTTTGTGTTAGATGGCTTTGCCCAACCGTAGGCTAATGTAAGTGTGCTGAGCATGTTTAAGCTAGGCTAGGCTAAACTATGATGTTCAGTAGGTTAGGTGTATTAAATGCATTTTCGACTTATGATACTTTGAACTTAACGATGGGTTTATTGGGATGTAATCCCATTGTGAATCGAGGATCCATATGTATCTCTTTGGTGGTTCCAGCTCTCACCAGACTGGCCTATGCTGGTTCAGGGTCCTCTCAGTGAGGTAGTTCCCTGAGCTCTGGAAATCTTGCCTCCTTCCATCACCCCTCCAAATTAAGAGTCACAAAAATTTCTTGCTATTGCTAAACCCTAGTTTAACTCACTGCCCCTTTTGACGCCTTCCATTACCTGTAAAACCAATTCTTCGGTATCCTTTGATTTAAATATTTACAGAGCATTCTATTTTTCTGACATGAGCATTATTGACTTATGCTCTCTGGGTCAGTTCTCTCATCTATAAAACGAGAATAATAATATAGGGTTATTTTGAAGATTAAATGATTAAGTACATGTAAGATATTTAGAACTCTGTAAGGCACAAAGTAAGTATGTAATAAATGTGAGCAAGTTCATGCTATTATTATTATTAGGGCTTCCTTTTGACCTATAAATTGAGAAATTAAAACCATTAAATGACCATGAAGAAGAATTAGGTTGGACTGAATATTCTGAGTCCAGGAAAACAAGGCAAGAAGCTGAGTTAAGTGAGGTCAGTTTACAAAATCTGCCAGTCTAAGAAGGGGCTGTCCCACTGACATTTCTGTGATAGTTTCATATATCAAATCATGTACAAAAGAACTTGTTTAGTTATTCCTAGGCTTTATTGCTAGCTTCAGACCCTTGGTGATTATTGGTGTTCTCTCTTGGATAGTAGAAAAGATGCAAAGTTCAGAAGTAAATGTCTTTACATTTAAAAAATACATACTAGAGATATGGCAAGCCTGAAATTGATTTTTTGATAAATGAAGCTATTAGCAAGTAGAAACAAACCAAAAATGCACATATTAGGCAGAAATGCTATTCATTTTGGATTCTGCATAGAATCCAAATCTTTATACTAAATGGTTGCTTAGTAAGTGTAATTAAAATTAATTTATAAACAAAAATAAAAGCAAATTTTAAAAACCTCCTTTCCTACTTTCTAGGCTTTCAGAAACTGTTTTTAGTATATTCAGCATATCTACTATCACCTTATAAAATTAAATATACAGTAATCAACTATTGTCTCAGCATATTAGTTTGGTCTGTTTCTCATTGAGAACAATACAGGGAATTTTTTTATGTGAAGATTATTAAACGATTCTGTTCAAATCTACCACAGCTTTAAGTTTGGGCTATCGTGTTATAAACACCCATAACTGTATGGGAGTACTGACTGGGAATAAATCCTGTATAAGTGAAAATAGGATAGCCTATTTTAAAATTAGATCCTACTGGTTTCAATTTCAGGACCTTCCCTCTAAGACTGGCCTTATGTCAGGTGAGTTGGGATGGCTCTTGTAGGCCTTCTATTTTGAGAGGCGTACGGGAAACAGTCTGTGATACATCAGAGCCAGCCACTATTTCGTGTACACTTACTATGTCCCAGGACCTGTGCCAAGCACTCTACACTTCAAGAAATTTGATCTTTACCACAACCCCATGAAGCTGGAGTTATTAGACTCTTTTCACAGAGGAAGAAGCTATGGCTTATTGTTTAAGTAATTACCCAAGGACACACAACCCAAACATATTAAACCCGTTTGAACCCAGAAAGGAAGTCTGTCTGACTTCAAAGCTTCTGAATTTAAACCCCCTGCACTGTAGACCACCCATTTTCTAAGTGTGATTGATGGATTTCTAGGGGTCCCCAGAACTCTTTCAGGGGTTGGCAAGATGCTTCCTTTTCTGTCTATATGTCTATGTAAGACTAAATTTTCCTTGTATACTTCGACCCAAACAATGTATGATAACAGATAGAATACAGAAGATTAGAGAATTCCATCGTCTTCTGTCAAACCAAATATTAGAGATTTGCAAAAATGTAAAACAATGTCATTCTTCTCCCTAATCTTTTCTGTTTTGGGAAGTATGGTTATTTTTCATAAAAGTAATATTTATGTTAAAACATAATGGGTTTCTTATTTTTAAATGAAATAATAAACATTTTTGAAATTTCTCCATTTTAACTTTGTATACAAAAAAGAGTAATAGATGTAACCTACAGACATAAAATCTCATGGGGGTCCTCAATAATTTTTAAGAGTATAAAGCAGTCCTAGGACCAAAAATGTTGAGACCCACTGCTGTAGACTTCCACTGTCATCAGGCATTTTGCAAGAACCAGAAATAAAACTGATCTGACAGCTCTTTATGTTTCTCAGGTGTCATGCATCACTATTGTGATCCTTCGAGAAAGTGAGGTAGAAATAAACTGAATCAAAATTTCTTCCTTCTCCAAGTGCCATTTAAAAGCCAGTTTAGCTCTAGGTTTAGAAATGATCATGTAGAAAAGTAGAACCCTAAAACTGTGTGGATGAAAATGTGTGAAACCACCTTCTTTGTTGTTGAAAGATGAATTATTTGAAAGTACTCTGAAAATGGTTAAAGGCAATTCAAATGTATGATATTGTTATAATTTATTATAATATTTTTGTAATTATGAAATTATGGGAGTAAGGAATTGGCTTTGAGAGATAACCTTAGTGCTAGTTAATAAATATAACTTTATTGTGCTAATATAATTTATAGCTATATTATATATGTGTTATAACTAACATAATAAATACCATAACTTTATATTTATTTAAATGCTTTGCCATATATAAATCACTTTAATATACAGAGTGTCTCATTTGAATCTCACTAACTATGCTATGAGACAAGGCAGGACATACTCTATATCCGTTCTACAAATGTGGCAACCTAGTCTCAGAGTAGTTGAATGACTTGCCAACAGTACACAGCAAATATATGATTGTTTTAAAACTTGTAGCTAGCATAATACCTCAGCAAATATTTATCAAATAAAAAAATTAAGTCAGGTCTTCTGACTCCTGGTTCAGTGTCTTAGCTCTGGCATATGCTGATTTAAAAGGGTAATGGATTTTGCAACATGCCTCATTTGCCAAGAGTATTCAAAATGAATTCAAAAAGGCACATGGTGGTATTCAGTTAGCTCTCACTTATGCAGATCTTTGTCAGGAGAGCAGTAACAGATGAAGATGATATGCATTCTTATATCAAAGGCTTATATTCAATCCTCAAATTTATGTTTTCCCATCTTCAAAGAGTAAGTGATGTAATGCTAACTCTTTTTCATCTGGCGTGTTAAGATTAACTTCCAAAAAACAGAAACACACACACACACACACACACACACACATGAGTTTCATTGGAACTTTAAAAGTATGATAATTTTACCAAATAAATGGAATTTAGCATACATCTTGTTTATGACAAGTCCACTGAAAACAAACCAATGATCCCACCCTATTGGCGCTTTCAAATTTCAGTACCATGGACAAAGTCGGAAATAAAACAAATGCTCTGCTACCCCCTGGAAGCATACAGCCTGGTGGGGAGTCAGCTATAGAAACAACGTCCTAGCGTACAAGAAAATGAGGACACCAGGAATAGGGTGTCTCTAACCCTGCCTAAAGAAGACATTTTTGCTCTGACAGTTCACAATCTGGTATGAGAATCAGGAATATCAACAACAGAATAGGAGCTGTTAATAAGCAAATTTATTTGCAAATTACTGGAAGTCAGAGGGAGAAATGGACTCAGTCTGAGAAAATGAAGCAAGATTTCACAGAGAAGGTGGCATTTTGGAGAACGAATGAAGTAGAAGTAATTGACAGCACAGGCCTCAGGTCCCAGCCTACTGAATGAAGGCACTAAAAACGACCTTATCTTTCCCTTTGCATCGTAGAAAGTTGAAGTAAAAGATCACGAACCTATTGTGTTTGTTTTGAACCAATTATCTGCATGTGATGAGTAGGAAGTCCCATAGGCAGAGTCTCTATAACAGTGAGACTAGTGAGTAGGAGACATTGGTGGGGAAAAACACCCTTGAGAATGGCAATCACACTTCTTGAACATTGCAGAATCTTCATTCCACTTAAATGGAATTATCCACAGCTGTGCATATAAATGGCAACTTCTGGGAAGATGAGACGTCTCCAGAACCATTTTGTGTTATCTCCTTCTTTGTGTAACTATTGCCAAGTACGGCCGTACACTTGGCCATTGAATAATCTTACTTGCATGTTCTAGATTTCTCTGCCCTTATTTCAAGTCTTTCTTGAAACTCATATCTGCTGCATATTTTCTTTCAATAATGTTGTCAAACAAAGCCAATTTCTAGAAAAAAACACTTTGTACTGTATGTATTAGGGGTTGTATTCTTGGGTGGGTGCAGCCCACTATCTGAACCCTATGTTTGGGCAGTTGGCCCTTGTGTCTTGGTGAAAGGTAGGGCCACATCTACTGCCCCCAAAACCAAAAATTCCAGATACTTGCTTTCTCAGAGCCATAGAATGAACTCTGCCAATCAGATGCTTCCCCAGGCCCACTGAATCTTTAACTAATGAGGCAAAGAAAGAAATGATTCAGAATTCTTTCTGATGGAAGGAGTGGTGAGGGGGTAGAAGGGTGGTGGTGGTGAGGGCTTCATGAGTGGTGCCCAGTGTCAAGGCAAGGATGTAGCAACACACTGCACTGCTTACTTAAAGATCATCTCTTTAGCTGGAGTTCTAACCTCTGCCTTCCCCAGGTTCCTACCCATTTTCTGAGCCAAATTGTCTATCCTTCTTTTTGTTCTATCAACAAAATGAAAAGACAACCTAACAATTGGGAGAAGATGTTTGCAAATCATATATCTGATAAGGGGTTAATATCTAAAATATACAAAGAATTCACACATTTCAAGAACAAAAAAACCTACCAACCCAATTAAAAAATGAGCAAAAGATCTCAACAGACATTTCTCCAAAGAAGATATATAGATGGCCAACAGGCATATGAAAAGATGTTACACATAATTAACTACCAGGGAAATGCAAATCAAAACTACAATGTCAGGACGTCTATAATTAACAGGACAGGAAACAAGTGTTGGAGATGATTTGGAGAAGGGAATTCTCATACACTGCTGGTGGGAGTGCAAATCGGTGCAGCCACTATGGAAAACAGTATGGAGACTCCTCAAAAAATTAAGAATAGAACTACCTACGATCCAGCTAGTCCACTGCTGGGTATTTATCCAAAGAAGATGAAAACATGAATTTATAAAGATGCGTGCACCCCTATGTTCATTACAGCATTATTTACAATAGCCAAGACTTGGAAGCAACCTAGGTGCCCATCAAGGGACGAATGGATAAAGAAGATGTGGTATATATACACAATGGAATATTACTCAGCCATAAGAAATGAGGAAATCCAGCCATTTGTGACAGCATGGATGGACCTTGAGGGTATTATGCTAAGTGAAATAAGTCAGAGGGAGAAGGTCAAATACCGTATGATCTCATTCATAAGTAGAGGATAAAAACAACGACAAACAAAAGCACAGAAACAGATCGGATTGGTGGTTACTAGAGGGAATGGGAGGAGGCAGGAGGGCAAAAGGGGTGACTAGGCACATGTGTGTGGTGATGGATTGTAATCGATCTTTGGGTGGTGAACATGATGTAAACTACACAGAAATCGAAATATAATGATATACCCCTGAAATTTATATAATCTTATTAACCAATGTTACTGCAATAAAAAAAGTAAATAAAGAAGGTGGTCCCATAAGATGATAATGGAGTTCAAAAACTCCTATCACTTAGTGATGTTGCAGCCATTGTGACATCATTGTGACATCATTGTGTATTGCATTACTCACATGTTTGTTGTGATGCTGCTGTAACCAAACCTACTGCACTGCCAATCGTCTAAGAGTATAGCACATAGAGTTATGTACAATTCACAATATTTCATAATGATAATAAATGACTATGTTACTGGTTTACATATTTGCTATACTATACTTTAATCTAGTGTTGTTTTGTTCATCATGGCCCCTAAGCATACAAAATCCACTGCTAATGTTGCGAGTAAGAAGCCACATTGAGTGACTAGCCTGGAAACAAAATTCAGTGACTAAGTACTACAAAGACTGAAACTCAGTCAAGGTTGTTGCTCACCAGTCAGGCATGTCCCTTTCCTCCATAGCTATGTGAAGAACAAGAACAAAGTGAGAGAAGCTGTTAAAGCGTCTGCATCATGAAGGCAAAGAGACTAAAACAACTTTGAGAAGGGCCCACATCAGACACAGAGAAACTTCTGATGCCCTGGATTAAAGACCAGACAGAGAAGCAAGTCTCTGTCAGCACCATGACCATCATAGCCAAAGCAAAAAGTTTGTTTTTGATGTAGAAAGAAAAGACTGGACCTGACTACAATGTTGAATTTACTGCCAGCTCTGAGAGGCTTAAACAATTCAAGAATCCTTATTCATCACATAATGTGAAAGTGAGCGGTGAGTCTGTGAGCGCTGATGTGAAGGCAGCTGAGGAATTTTTGGAAACTCTAGATGAGCTGATTGAGGAGGAAAATTACTTGTCAGAGCAGATATTCAATATGGATGAAAACGCCCTATTCTGGAAACAAATGCCTGAAAGGACTTTCATCCATAAGGAGGGCAAGTTTGCCAGGTTTCAAAGCTTTTAAGGACAGGATAACAGTCTTGCTTATTGCAGGCTACAAATTGAAACCCTTTGTGATCTGGCACAGTGAGAACCCCAGGGCCTTCTAGCATATCAATAAGGACACATGGCCAGTGTACTACAGGAGCAATGAGAAGTCATGGATGACCCAGCTGCTCTTCTAAGAGGCCCTCTTCAATTACTATGAGAGTAAAATGGAGAAGTACCATTTGGAGAATAACATCCCTTTCAAGATTTTGCTTATTGCTGATAATGTTCCTGGACATCCTCCTTTTCTTGGTGATCTTTATCCTGATATTAAAGCAGTGTTTCTCCCTCCAAACACCACCTCTTTGACTCAAACAACGGATCGGGGAGTTATAAGGCCTACAATCTGACAAAGACCTTTGCCCAGGCTATTACTGCAACTAAGGAAGATGCTGTGAAGACACTGATGCAATTCTGGGAGGATTACCGCTATGTAATTCTATGGCTGCATCAGGAACCTTGTTTGGGCTTGGAGTAATGTCACCAAGGAGTGTATGATTGGCATCTGAAAGAAGATGCTGAAGACATTCAGTCATAATTTCAAGGGATTGCCAAGTATTAGGAGGTTGCAAAAATCAATGAGGCTGAGGTGGAGACGGCAAACAACTTTAACCTGGGTGTGGAGGAGGATGACATTGAGGAGCTCCTAGAGGTGGTTCCTGAGGGATTGATGAATGAGGAGTTCTTGGACCTGAAACAGGAATGCATGGCTGAAGAAGAAGCAAGAGAACCTTTTCTCTACACTACCAGAGAAGAAAAAGAAGAACCTCCAAGAAAATTTGCAGGGTAGGGTTTCGCAGACACTTTTGCAGACCTCAATAGGCTCCTTAAACATTTGATAACATGGGCCCCAACACTCAAAGGTTTTTATTAATAGAGAGGAATGTTTATGGTGGAGTATCTGCTTACACGCAATTCTACGATGTGAAAAAAAAAAAAACCAAATCAAGCAAAGCATCGTGGACATATTTCCGAAAAGGGTGACACCTTCTCAAGAAGAGCCTCAGACAGATCATTCAGGAGGTGTTCCAGAAGAAGGCCTTATTATCACAGGAGATGACAGCTCCATGCGTGTTATTGCCCCTGAAGACCTTCCAGTGGGACAAGATGTGGAGATGGACGACAGTGATATTGATGATCCTGACCCTGTGTGGGCCTAGGCTAATGAGTGTGTTTGTGTCTTAATTTTTCTTTTTTTGAGGAAGATTAGCCCTGAGCTAACATCTTTGTACGTCTTCCTTTACTGTATTTGTGGGACGCCTGCCACAGCACAGCCTGACAAGCAGTGTGTATGTCTGCACCCGGGATCCGAACTGGGGAACCCCAGGCCCCTGAAGTGGAATGTGAGAACTTAACTGCTGCGTCATCAGCCCCGGCCCCTGTTTCTTAAGTTTTAATAAAAAAGTTTTTTAAACCTTGTAATAAAAATTTTTTTAAGTAAAAGAAACCTTATAAAATAAGGATCTAAAGGGGCTGGCCCCGTGACCGAGTGGTTAAGTTTGCGCGCTCCGCTGCAGGCGGCCCAGTGTTTCGTTAGTTCGAATCCATGGCACTGCTCATCAAACCATGCTGAGGCAGCGTCTCACATGCCAAAACTGGGTGGACCCACAACCAAGAATATACAACTATGTAATGGGGGGCTTTGGGGAGAAAAAGGAAAAAAATAAAATCTTTAAAAGTAAGGATCTAAAGAAAGAAAATATTTTTTACACCCCTCCAGTGTATTTGTGTTTTAAGGGTTATTACAAAAGAGGCAAAAAGTTAAAGAAATTTAAGTTTATAAAGTAAAAAAGTTATGGTACGCTAAGGTTAATTTATTATTGAAGAAAGAAAATTTTTTTATAAATTTAGTGTAGCCTAAGTGTACAGAGTTCATAAGGTCTACAGTGGTGTCCAGTAATGTCCTAGCCTTCACAGCCACTAGCCACTCACTCACTGACTCACCCAGAGCAACTTCCGGTCCTGTGAGCTCCATCCATGGTCAGTGCCCTACACAGGTGCACCATTTTTTATCTTTTATATGTTTAGATGTGCAAATACTTAATGATTATGTTACGATTCCTTCCAGTATTCAGTCCAGTAACGTGCTGTGCAAGTTTGAGCCCAGGAGCGATAGGCTGTACCATAGAGCTTACGTGTAGTGGGCGATACCATCCAGGTTTGTGTAAGTGCACTCTGTGATTTTTGCACAAAAATGAAATCCCCTAATGACGTACGTACCCCTGCCATTAAGCTATGCGTGAGTGTAATTTGCTACAGCAGGGATAGGAAAGGAATGCAGCTTTCTCATATTCCTCCAAAGTGCCACCTTGTCACCCCCTAAAAACATAAACATGCCTTTTTCCATGTTCCCAGTATAGGGGATTGTGGATGGGCTATGCCTCCAGAATTTTTTCTGCAATCCTATGTCCACATGTTATTTTGCATCTTCCTGTTTGACGTCATAACATATCCTGGACCTCTTTATAAGAACTGTTTTAAGTCCATTTCACTCTCTTTGGGACTGGCACGGCCTTTGGGAGAATATTATCATTTCTTTGACCCATTTTTGATCCTTTATAAAGACCAACCACTTGCAGTAGCAGAGTTGGCTCCTGTTGCCCTGAAAGGAGTCTGACATCCCCTGGGAAGGGCCACTGTCCCCAAGCCCACTCTGTGTCCCATGGAGCTCTTGAGCCCTGATACCCTCAACACCTTTAAATAGGACTCAGATGACAATTCTTTCACTTCCCTTTGACTAATGAGAGTACGGAGCAGCCCCTCACGGCAGAATCCCAGGGATGGACTAGAGGGTCTGAGCCCGGCCCGGTGAGGCGGTGTGATGAAATAAAAGATGGCAAGAGAGCCAGAAGAGGACCTGGGCCCTCCCCAGAGGCCCACTTCTGAAGACCATGTGGCAGAGGGGACCCTCCTTAGGGCCACCTTGGGAGGCTTGTGGTGAAAATGGCAAGGTCACACGAGAAAAGGAGCCCTAATCACTGTGTCACCCCAAGAGAGTCACTCATACCCAGGAACACTTGGACTGAACCAAAATCCATCAAATGTTAAGACTGCCACTTCCCATTAATGACTCTTGAGTTGTTTGGAGTGGAATCCTAGTCTCTTAGTTCATACCCTTGGGGACACCCTTCAGTCGTGGGCCCCAGTGACCAAGCACGAGTAGAAAGGGAGCCTCAGACTAGGAAGATCCTGGGAGGTTTGCGGGCAGTTCAAGGTGCGCCTGTGCAGAAAGGAACTTTAACACGGGAGACCGGTTCTGGTTCAGGGACGGCCCCCACCACTCTGCCCTGACTTGCTCTCGTGCAAGAAAGGGACATGGCCTGGCCCTGCTTTGCCCCCTGAGGGGTGTGGTAGGGCCAGGTGGGCCTCGACTGGCAGAGCCAGGCTGCCATCAGCCCTGTCCACCTCCCCCAGTGCCTGGAGAAGTAAGACCCCTTCCACTTTCAGAGCCCACTTAGGAGTCTGTTTCCTAGACCCTGGCTGGCCTCCCCTCCCCCAACCAACTGACACACCCTGGTTCCAGCCACCTGTTTACTTTGGAGATGGAACACTCCTCAGGGTTCCGAGCGGTCAGTTGTGGCCCACAGGGCACTGGCACTCAGAGGCACAGCTGCGGAGCTCTCCCCAGCCATGGAGGGCCTGCTGCCTGCCATCGCGTCCGCTTTCCAGCTGATCCTGGGGCACCTGTGGTGTGCTCTGCTGGTGATTTCGGAAAGCTTGAGCCAGAGGCCAGGTCTCCCTGCGTTCCCCTGGGAGGTCCTGGTATGTACTGTGGTGGTGGCTTTGATAGTCAAGACAGGACATATTTTCAGAAGAGGGAAGTCTCCAGGCGAAAGGTGTTCTGCCTGCGGTGAAGTCAGTGGAGAATATGGGGAGAATACCGGACCTGAGAACCGAGCCGTGGAAGCCCTTCAGTGCCCTCGGGTGGAGGCCAGTCCTCTCCCGTTACGAACCTTGTGCTTGGCAGCGATGAATACAATCCTGAGCACATCAGCACTTCAGGACACTGTCGACCTTCTGGAAAAGGCTTTGAAGAGCCTGCCTGTTAAAGTCTCCAAAGCAACTGATGAAGAGGAACATCAGGAAAGAGCCAGATGGTTGCAGCAACAAAAGCAAATTGAGGAAGAGCTTCCAGGAGAAATCCTCTCCCTCCAAACCGAGGAAGCAACTTTGCAGCACGAAAACACCAAGCTTGAAGGTGAGATTCAGCAGCTGAAGCTCAAATTTCAAAATCTGCATGAGCTACATGATGAAGAAGTTGGGCCACTTTACAGAAAATTCTTTGAGGAGGAAAGGGTCTGCTCCGAGTTGAACAAGAAGCTCCTCAACGTGTGCTGGGAGATGAACTCCACGTACCAGCTTCGCAACCTCTACAAGAAGATGGCTGAAGACCTGGCCCAAGAAGTGAAGATGTGCACTTCCTACTATCACGAGGAGAACCTCTTCCAGATGCAAAGAGCCAAAGAAAGCTGGAGGGCAGCCGTGTTGGCGGAGAGAAAGCTCGAGGAGCTAAGAAGAGAAAACGAGCACAACAGGCAAAGGCTGGCCATGTTGGAGGCCTCGTTCCAGCCTTTGCCAAGAGGCAGTTTTCCTCCAGCTGCTCCTCCCACGGTCCCCAGAGGCCCAGAAGTGTGGGGGATCCCCTGGGCCGGTAGGACCCCCCCAGGAAGGAGGATGGCCCTGCCATGAGGCCTCAGGGGCCTGGGGTCACCTGCAGATTTGACTCAGCATCCACAGCAGCTGGGCCTTCAGCACCCCAGCCACAGCAGGACATCTGCACGGGTGTTCTCTTTTCAAAGGAATTTTGATTTTTTTCTGTTTTTAATTTAGCTCCTATTACTTAATTATTCTTATTCAAGTAGATAAAGCATTCTAATGTGTAAGATATTTTTTCAAATAAAGTTTCATTTAATACATTGCTTATCAATTGCATTCTCTGTCCTTGGACCCTCTAGAATAAGACAGTATAAGGATTGAGTTTAGATTTAAATGAAAGGTCACTATTCATTAAGCCATCATTAGAGTAGGACATAGAGATGTAGAAAACAATAAAGACTGTTTCTGTGTGCCCTGAGCCCTTATTAGGAATCTGCGAAGTGACAATATTTGCCTGAATGAATTAGATTGTTAGTAAAAACCAATGGAAAAGCGGGAAAAAAAAAGACTTCAACATACTCCCGTTCACATTTCATAATGTTTTGATTTATTCCTAAATTTATAGATTAATTTAGAGGGTAATTTTAGATAATTTGCACTCTGTTTTTTGTTCTGTAATTTTTTAAATCTTTGTTGTATTGTTTAAGATAGTGTTTCTTGCCAAAACATTTTTCAATGTTTTGCAGTCCATTTTATGCAGTTTTCCCTTGGTGGCAATCACATATGCACCCACACCCACACACACAGACATGCACAAACTACAGTAAAGATGTAGAATAGTTTGTTATTTCAGTACCTAAGGAAAATGTAAAATTAAGAGATTCAATTTTGAAAAATTATTTAAAATAAATAAAAGAAAAAGATCATGCAATCTACCGCGATGTACACACAAGAATCCTAAGTCCTGCACAGAGAAAAGGAGAGGTGCCTGATGTAGCCGACAAAATTCCCACTACAAACACTTCACCCCAATGGTGCAGATGAAGAGACTGAGATGCAGCCGTTTCCGGAGCTGAGACAGGGAGGAGGGAAAGGCCAGGGATGCGGGGCTCCCAGGGGCCAGCGAGAGGGAAGCTGTTCCCAGCCCTGGGCTGGAGGGAGGAGGGGAAGTGGTGTCCTCTGGGCCCATGAGGGGCTGTCAGGGAACAGGGAAGACTGCCCCCACCCTCTGCCCTTCTGTCATCCCACCTCCTGCTGGAGCCTGGGAGCCCCCCAGAGGCCCGGGAAGCGCAGGCAGAGGAGTCAGCCTGGGCACAGAGCCGGCCAGAGAGGGGCCCCAAAGGAATCTGGAGAGTGACCAGCACACTGGACTCTGCTGAATCTGAAGTGCGAGGGTTTCATTGCCTTCCTTCCCATCCATTGTTTTGTTACATGTGGAGCTTCTGTGATGTCTTCTGCGCTGTTCCAGGTGTTTAAGATGCAGTGATGGACAAAACGGTCTAATGAGGCCTGGGGACCCGCAGCTTACATTCTAGCAAGGGACAAGATCACATAATAAAGAAAAAGAGATGAAGGAGGGAAATACGTGCTCTACAGACGATTCCTATAGGGGGATGGTAAGGGCGGTGACAGGCTAACACTCAGTGGGTGACATTTATGCTGAGATGAAAGGTAAGAGGAGTTAGTCTGGGAGGTCATGGGCAGAATGTTCCAGGCAGACAGAACAGGAAGTACAGAGGCCTGAGAGGTGGCTTCTGGGGCAGCGGAAATGGGACTAAGATGAGGGGGAGGGGAGGTGGGCAGGGAGCAGGGCCCACAGCAGAGATGTCTCTGTAGTGCAGGGGAGTGACACCAGGGAAGGGTGTAGACCTGGAGGGGAGACAGGGTGGCTGGGGACATAGTGTGATGTGCTTTCTACACAGATGTCTGTGGCTGTGGAGACAGTGGAATGTGGGTCAGGGGAGAGGCGCAGCGTTTTGGTGAGGGGTCTCACAGCAGTCTGCAGGGAGCCCTGGGGCTGGCACTGGGGTGTTTGTCATTCAGATGAGGAGTGTGTGTGACTGTTGTGGGGTCTGAGAAGAGGAACGAAGGAAGACTGAGAACGCTTCTGATAACCTGTGTATTGCCTGCGCTACTTTAAGGACACCTTTGTACAATCTCTGCAGGGGAATCCGAAAAGAAGGCAGCTGGGCACAGATGAAGTACACCCAGTGAGAAGCCTATTTTTCGAAGGAATAGAGTAGGGAGTAGCCATGCCCATTTGGACATCCATGGGGTTTCGACCATCCCTGAAGGCCCTGGGGATCAGAGGGTCTCACCCCTCAGGCGCTCCCACAACAGGGGCTCCAAGGGCAGCTCCGGAAGGGGCTCAAGGGCACGGTGAGGATTCCCAAGGGTGATGCATCCGCTCCCTGAGTGGAGCCGATACGATGCTGCTCGTGGAGATGCCAAGAGGAACACTCAGTGGACCCCAGCAGAGCGCAGAGCCAGTGGAAGAGGAAGACACACTGACCAGAAGTGCTCGTGGAGGTGGCGTGTGCACCCACTGCAGGCGCTGTGCCCGGCTCTCTAACTGTCCCTGCAGCAGGCTGGGCGGTGGGTGGGAGGTCAGGGAGGGGTCTCTGGAGGAGGTGGCCCTGAGCTGAATGCTGAGGGAAAAGGAGTTAGCCACAGTGCTTTACACACTTTCCGGGGCACAGGAATCACTTGGAGATCTGGTTACAGGGCAGATCCCAGTTCATCAGGTCCTGAGTGGGTCTGAGACTGCCCTGCTCCCCAGTGATATCCATGCTTGGACTGGACATAGAATAGCAAGGATCTTGAGATGATTGTGGGGAAAAGTGTGGGAAAGATAAAGGGGGAAGCACCATTTCTGGCCACATTTCAGCCCAGGCACAGACGCGAAGCTCCAAACAGCCTGGGAGAGCAGAGGTAGAACTTATGCAAGTGACCTGCCCCCAATTACCCTCTGAAACACTCCTATCTCCCATGGATGGGTCCTGTCCCAAGTTCATGTCCTGTTTCAGAGGAGCATGAGGAACCAAACACTTGGGGTCACTCTTGGGGAAGCCAGCCATGGAGGACCTGCTTTACCTCCAGAATGCCCTAGTCAGTCGGTAGCTCCACCTTCCCGGTTCGCACAGCCCAGGCACCTGGGAACCCCTCCTGACCTGTTCCTCGTCCTCACCCTCTCCATGCAATGCATCGGGCAGTCCACAGATTATTCCTTCAAACTCCCTCTGTTCTCTCCATCTCTGCCAACACCCTCCTGTACAGACCACCACTCTGTCTCCTGCCTGGGTCACTGTCGCTCTGCTGACTGTCCTGCCTATGGGGCCCAGGTCACCATGCATCCTCCCATCGACCTCCTCTCGGCAGACACAGCAGACTCTTTAACCCATGACCCAGGCAGGGCCAGAACAAAGCCAGGCTTGGATGTGCGTGTGATGAAGGTGCTGCTGACCCCTGCCCTGAGCCCCCTGTCTCCTGCCTCTGGGTCATGGATGGCAAGGGTGAGCACACATCCCAGTGCAGCCTGGACAGCTCAGGCGGTGCTTGGTGGCTGCCTGGCATGTTATGGATAGCTCCCCTTTTCACTCATAAAATGGCTCCAGTTCTGACAAGAAATTTGATGGCCACAAAACTAATACCTTGCATGAGTTCAAGCTTTTCCAACCAGTAGTGCAAAATTTAAAAAAAAAAAATACAAGCTCATGAGAAAATAGACAGCATGATTTCAACCTAAATCCAAATGTAACCCTGGACAGTCATGAAGTTCTATGCCCAAAACAGGGTTCCTAGAAAGACTGCACAAGGAGGAAGATAGGGAGGTAGTGACCTTCTCCTTTGGGGCCCCTCCTTGCCAGGCTCTGATTCGGTGGCTCTTGGGTGGGACCCCAAAATTTGTATTTTGTCCAAGTCTCTCTCAGGGTTCTGATGCATGGCAAAGATGAACTACATTGTCGTAAGCCATCAACTCTAGGCCTATGTTGAAAGGGCCTGTGCCTTCCTCTGATCCAGCACTTGGGTCCCTCGCTTCCGACAGCTCATGACCTCCTGTTCTAAGATGTCATCAGTATGTCCTTTCATATCCACTCTCTGTCCTTCTCCACCTGCTGTCTGCTGCCGACCTGTAGGGTGCTGGCCACAAGCAGATTCATATCCTTCCAGCTCCCTTTGGAGTCACCAATGGGGAAGCCCAAGAACAGACTGGAGGGAGGCAGGAGTGTGAGCCCAAGCATTGAACCTCCTGGCTACTTCCTGAAAAGATGGCCTTGCGCTGGCTCCGTCTGTGGCTAGAGGCCCAGCTCCTCTCAAGGGCTGACTCAGCATGGTTCTCTTCCTCGGGCTCTCTTCTCTTGATTCCTTGAGGCCTGTAGGTGGTGACAACTGGGCTGTAAGGACCCCTTGTTACTACCTATTGGTTTTTATTGCCGCTGTAAGAAATTTCCACAGACCTGGTGGCTTGAAACAACACAAATTTATTATTTTGCAATTCTGGAGGACAAACGTCCCAAATCAGTCTCACTGAGCTAAATTTAAGATGTCTGTATGGCTAGTGCCTTCTGGAGTCTCCTTTTGACTTCCCAGCATCTGGATGCCACCTACAATCCTTGACTTGTGGCCCCTTCCTGCATCTTCATGTCCAGCCATCCAGCACCTTCTCTCATCTGTGATATCTGTTTCTATCCGTCACCACATCTCCCTCTATGACCCTACCACCAGCTTCTTTCACTTATTAGGCCCCTCGTGATGCCATTGGTGCCACATGGATCACCCAGGGAACTCTCCACATCCCAAGATCCTTGCCTTAATCACCCCTGCAAAGTCCCCTTTGCCGTGGGAAGGTAGCACGCTCATAGGTTCTGGGGATTGGAAGGTGGACATCATTGGGACCATTATTCTCTCTCCGTCACCATGCATCATGCCTTGAAGTTCTCCTATACCTACACTTTTGTAGATAATCCTTTTGTACATAAACCTTCCTCCAGTAACCTGTTTCTAGTCTCACCTGATTCCCTCAATCTGTGCACCGTCCATGGCACTTTTTTTTTCCAATTTTTTTTAATTGAGTTATTGATAGGTTACAATCTTGTGAAATTTCAATTGTACATTAATGTTTGTCAGTCATGTTGTAGGAGCACCACTTCACCCTTGTGCCCACCCCCCACCCCACCTTTCCCCTGGTATCCACTAAACTGTTCTTGGTCCATAGTTTTAAATTCCTCATATGAGTGGAGTCATACACAGATTATCTTTCTCTTGCTGGCTTATTTCACTTAACATAATTCTCTCAAGGTCCATCCATGTTATTGCAAATGGAATGATTTTGTTCTGTTTTGCAGCTGAGTAGTATTCCATTGTATATATGTGCCACATCTTCTTTATCCATTCGTCTGTTGATGGGCACTTAGGTTGCTTCCACGTCTTGGCTATTGTAAACAGTGCTTCAATAAACATTGGGGTGCACAGGACTTTTGGGATTTCTGACTTCAGGCTCTTTGGATAAATACCCAGTAGTGGGATGGCTGGATCGTATGGTAGTTCTATTTTTAGTTTTTTGAGGAATCTCCATACTGTTTTCCATAGTGGCTGCACCAGTTTGCCTTCCCACCAGCAGTGTATGAGGGTTCCTTTTTCTCCGCAACCTCTCCAACATTTGTTGCTATTAGTTTTAGATATTTTTGTCATTCTAACGGGTGTAAGGTGATATCTTAGTGTAGTTTTGATTTGCATTTCCCTGATGATCAGCGATGATGAGCATCTTTTCATGTGCCTATTGGCCATCAGTATATCTTCTTTGGAGAAATGTCTGTTCATGTCTCCAGCCCATTTTTTGATTGGGTTGTTTGATGTTTTGTGGTTGAGTTGCGAGAGTTCTTTATATATTAAGGATATTAAGCCTCTGTCAGATATATGACTTGCAAATATTTTTCCCAGTTAGTGGGTTGTTTTTTTGTTTCAATCCTGTTTTCATTTGCCTTGAAGAAGCTCTTTAATCTGATGAAGTCCCATTTGTTTATTCTTTCTATTGTTTCCCTTCTCTGAGAAGGCATGGTGTCCGAAAAGATCCTTTTAATACTGACGTCAAAGAGTGTACTGCCTACGTTTTCTTCCAGAAGCCTTATGGTTTCAGGTCTCACCTTTAGGTCTTTGATCCATTTTGAGTTTATTTTGGTGAATGGTGAAAAAGAATGGTCAATTTTCATTCTTTTACATGTGGCTTTCCAGTTTTCCCAGCACCATTTGTTAAAAAGACTTTCTTTTCTCCATTGTATGCCCTCAGCTCCTTTGTCAAAGATAAGCTGTCCATAGATGTGTGGTTTTATTTCTGGGCTTTCAATTCTGTTCCATTGATCTGTGCACCTGTTTTTGTACCAGTACCATGCTGTTTTGATTACTGTAGCTTTGTAGTATGTTTTGAAGTCAGGGATTGTGATGCCTCCCGTTTTGTTCTTTTTACTCAGGACTGCTTTAGAAATTTGGGGTCTTCTGTTGCCTCATATGAATTTTAGGATTCTTTGTTCTAGTTCTGTAAAGAATGTCATTGGGATTCTGATTGGGATGGCGTTGAATCTGTAGATTGCTTTAGGTAGAATGGACATTTTAACTATGTTTATTCTTCCAATCCACGTACATGGAATGTCTTTCCATCTCCTTATGTCGTCATCCAATTCTCTCAGAAAGGCCTTGTAATTTTCATTATATAGGTCCTTCACTTCCTTAGTTAAATTTACCCCAAGGTATTTTATTCTTTTTGTTGCATTTGTGAATGGTCTTGTATTCTTGAGTTCTTTTTCTGTTGGTTCATTACTGGAGTATAGAAATGTTACTCATTTATGCAAATTGATTTCATACCCTGCAACTTTGCTGTAGTTGTTGATTACTTCTAACAGTTTCCCAATGGATTCTTTGGGGTTTTCTATATATAAGACCATGTCGTCTGCAAACAGCGAGAGTTTCACTTCTTCCCTCTCTATTTGGATTCCTTTTATTCCTTTTTCTTGCCTGATTGCTCTGGCCAGGGCCTCCAGTACTATGTTAAATAAGAGTGGTGATAGAGGGCATCCTTGTCTCGTTCCTGTTTTCAGGGGGATGGCGTTCAGTTTTTGCCCATTGAGTATGATGTTCGCTATGGGTTTGTCGTATATGGCCTTTATTATGTGGAGGTAGTTTCCTTCTATGCCCATTTTGTTCAGAGTTTTTATCATAAATGGCTGTTGGATCTTGTCAAATGCCTTCTCTGCATCTATTGAGATGATCATGTGGTTTTTATTCCTCAGTTTGTTGATGTGGTGTATCACGTTGATTGATTTGTGGATGTTGAACCATCCCTGTGTCCCTGGTATGAATCCCACCTGATCCTGATGTATGATTCTTTTGATGAATTGCTGAATTCTGGTTGCCAAAATTTTGTTTAGAATTTTTGCATCTATGTTCATCAGTGATATTGGCCTGTAGTTCTCTTTTTTCGTGGTGTCCTTGTCAGGTTTTGGGATCAGCGTGATGTTGGCCTCATAGAATGTGTTAGGAAGTGTTCCATCTTCCCTAATTTTTTGGAATAGCTTGAAAAGGATAGGTATTAAATCCTCTCTGAAAGTTTGGTAGAATTCCCCAGGGAAGCCATCTGGTGCTGGGGTTTTATTCTTTGGGATGTTTTTGATTGCTGTTTCAATCTCTTTCCTTGTGATTGGTCTGTTCAAATTGTCTGCCTCTTCTTGAGTGAGCTTTGGGAGACTGTAGGAGTCCAAGAATTTATCCATTTCCTCTAGGTTATCCATTCTGTTGGCATATAGTTTTTTGTAGTATTCTCTTATAATCTGTTGTATTTCTGCAGAGTCTGTTGTTATTTCTCCTCGCTCATTTCTGATTTTGTTTATTTGAGCTTTCTCCCTTTTTTTCTTTGTAGGTCTGGCTAGTGGTTTGTCAATTTTATTTATCTTCTCAAAAAACCAGCTCTTTGTCTCATTGATCCTTTCTACTGCCTTTTTCGTTTCAATAGTATTTATTTCTGCTCTGATTTTTATTATTTCTCTCCTTCTGCTGACTTTGGACTTCATTTGTTCTTTTTTCTCTAGTTCAGTTAGGTGTGCTTTAAGGTTGCTTATTTGGGATTTTTCTTGTTTGTTAAGATGTGCCTGTATTGCCATGAATTTTCCTATTAATACAGCTTTTGCTGTATCCCATATGAGTTGGTATGACATGCTATCATTTTCATTTGTTTCCAGGTAATTTTTTATTTCTTCTTTAATTTCTTCAATGATCCATTGCTTGTTCAGTAGTGTGTTTAGTCTCCACATCTTTGTGCCTTTCTCAGCTTTTTTCTTGTAATTAATTTCTAGCCTTATAGCACTATGATCTGAGAAGATGCTTATTATTTCAATTTTTTTAAATATGTAGAGCTTGTCTTGTTTCCCAACATATGGTCTATCCTAGAGAATGTTCCATGTGCACTTGAGAAGAATGTGTATTCAGCTCCTTGAGGGTGGAGTGATCTATATATGTCTATTAAGTCCAATTGTTTTAGTTTTTCATTCAGCTCCACTATTTCCTTGTTGATTTTCTGTCTGGATGATCTGTCCATTGATGTGAGTGGGGTGTTGAGGTCCCCTACTATTATTGTGTTGTTTTTAACATCTTCCTTTAGGTCTGTTAATAGTTGCTTTATGAATCTTGGTGCTCCTGTGTTGGGTGCATAGATATTTATAAGCGTTATTTCTTCTTGATGAAGTGTCCCTTTGATCATTATATATTGTCCCTCTGTGTCTCTCTTTACCTGTCTTATTTTGAAATCCACTTGGTCTGATATGAGAATTGCAACTCCTGCCTTTTTCTCCTTGCTATTTGCTTGAAGTATTGTCCTCCACCCCTTCACCCTGAGTCTGTGTTTGTCCTTGGGGCTGAGGTGTGTTTCCTGGAGGCAACAAATTGTTGGATCTTGTTCTTTAATCCATTTTGCCACTCTGTATCTTTTTATTGGAGAGTTCAATCCATTCACATTGAGAGTGATTATTGATGCATGTGGACTTAATGCTGTCAATCTGTCGCTCATTATCTTGTTTTCCTGTGTTTCTTTTCCTGTGTGCTTTAGACTACCCATTTAATACTGCCATTTCTTATGCTGGGTTTCTTAGATTTTTCCTTATCTATGATTTATGACTCTGTTCTGTACTTTATTTTAGTGTCTACCTTGAAGTTTGTATTTAGAATCTCGTGTATAATATAGTCTAGTCTCTGGTGGTCTCTTACTTACTCGACCAATACTGATTTAGACCCTTTGCTCTTCCCCTCCTAAATAATTATTTTCATTTTTTATTCCAACTCGTCTTATTAATTGGTAGTTAGAGTGCTAAGATCGTCCTTGTTTTGGTAGTTTCCTTATTTTTACCCTAATGCTATAGTTGAATATTTGCTATCCTGTTCTGGTTCTATCCATCGGCCTCCCTAGTCTTTGGATTGTGTCCCCTTTCTCCCTTTTTTCTTTTTTCAAGTATGAGAGCCTTCTTGAGGATTTCTTGTAATGGAGGGCTTTTAGTTACAAATTCCCTTAACTTTTGTTTGTCTGGAAAAGATTTAATTTCTCCCTCATATCTGAAGGAAATTCTTGCTGGATAGAGTATTCTTGGCTGAAGGTTTTTATCCTTTAAAGCTTTGAATATATCACTCCATTCTCTCCTAGCTTGTAGGGTTTCTGTAGAGAAATCGGCTGACAGTCTGATAGGGGCTCCTTTATAGGTTATTCTCTTTTTTTTCTTACTTCCCTGAGTATTCTTTCCGTATCATTCCTATGTGCCAACTTTACTATTATGTGCCTTGTGGTGGGTCTTTTTACATTGACAAATCTAGGAGATCTAAAACCCTCCTCTACACACATTTCTCCGTTGATCCCTAGATTTGGGAAGTTCTCTTCAATAATTTCGTTAAGCACACTTTCTGCTCCATTTTCCTTTTCCATATTCTCGGGAATTCCTATGATCCTTATGTTCTTACTCCTCATTGAATCCATTATCTCTCTGAGATTTTCCTCATTTTTTAAAATTCTTAGTTCTCTTTCTTCCTCTGTCTGGCGCCATTCAGCCTGTCTGTCCTCGATTATGCTGATTTGCTCCTCCAGGTTGTCTACACAGGCATTCAGGGAATCCGTATTCTGTTTTATCTGGTCCATTGTGTTTTTCATCTCAAGTAATTCTGTTTGATTCTTCTTTATGATTTCAATCTCTTTTGTGAAGTAACTCCAGAACTCGGCTTGTTTCTCTATCTTTCTTGCTACCTCATTGAGTTTTTTGATTATAGCTGCTGTGAATTCATTATCACTTACTTTACCTAATTCCAAGTCCTCAGGACTTAATTCTGTGTTTTTATTGTTTTCCTTCTGGTCTGGGGCTTTTATAAATTGCTGGATGGTAGAGGAGCGGTTTTTTCTCATGGTGGTAGAATTCAGTTGCAGTTACAGCCTGTCGCCACTAGATGGGGGTCGAGAGTGGCATTAGCTCTCCGCCTTGGGGCAAGATGGCTGCGCCCACTGGCTTTGCTGGGGGGGAGGGGCTGTTACTCACACGCGCTGGTCTGGGTTCAGATCAGTTCTGTTCTCTGGTCTCCCAAGGCCCTTGATTTATAGGGTCCCCATGGACGGAAGCTTTCCCCCCCGTCAGCGGGTCTCCACTGAATCAGCGGCAGGAGTCCTGGATATCCCCCCGTCGCGTGGCCCCTCCCCCGCACCTTCCCGACCCGCGCCACAGCGATCGCAGACTCTAGGGGAGGGAGCGATGTTCTCTCCCACCATTCCAGCTCCTCCGAAGGTTTAAAGCTAGGTTTATGATCTCCGCCTTCTTGGTATTGTAGGTCTCTAACGAGCTGGCATTATGTTTATTCTCTGAAATTCAGTTCTTCCAATCTTTTGTTGTATTTTGGAGGGGAGAGAATCCCGGGTCAGCTCACCCCGCCATTTTGCTCCCTGTAAGAAAGTTTTTAATATTTTTCCTGATTACAGATTAATAGGTTGAGTTTTCAAATTTCAACTTTTTAAATTTCTCATTCTAATGTCTTTTGAAATCCATTATTTGTGATGAGAAATTAGCTGTCATTTTTATGTTTGTTTCATTTGATGGTTGTTTGGGTTGTTTTGTCTATTTTATAGTTGTTGATTTTGGTTGATTTTCTTTTATTGAACTATTGTATGCATAGATGTGATTTGCTTTGCATTCATTATGCTTTATATTCACTAAGAAATCTACATCTGAGTGTTGGTGCAATTTTCCTGTGTTTTTATGTCACTAACTGCTTTATTTTCTTTATTAGGGATCACATTTTCCTGCTTCTACATATATGTCATGATTTTTTCTTTCATTTTACCCTGGACATTTTGCAAAAAAGAACAGCAGAGACTCAGGTTGATAGGATTTGCCCTCAGAATCATGAGCTCTCCTCTGGTGAGGGACTGAGTCAATCAAACCTGCAGTTGTGCTTGCTCTAGGCTTCATTGCAGCTTTAATTACATTCATTTTCCCATTGATAAATATTTCTATTTTTTATGCATAGTAAAGTGATGAAGATTTGTCCTTCTCTAGTGCTTGGTCTGGTGAAAATGGAATTTCTTGTCAGTTCTTTGATGCTTTTGTGTAGATTTAAAATAGGTTTATTCAGCCCTGGCCTCATGGCCAAGTGGTTAAAGTTCTGTGTGCTCTGCTTTGCCCACCCAGGTTCGTGGGGTTGGATCCTGGGCATGGACCTACTTCACTCACCTGCCGCACTGTGGAGGTGTCCCACAAACAAAAAAGTAGAGGAAGATTGGCATGGATGTAAACTCAAGGCTAATCTTTCTCAAGCAAAAGAAAAAAAAAAAGACAGAAGAGGATGTTAGCCCAGAGCAAATCTTCCTCAAAAATAAGGAAAAAAATTACAAACAGAAAAAATAAAATAAAATAGCTTTATTCAACATTTACTTTGTTTCTGGTAAGAGAGTTGTTCTGAATTTCTCAGCCTGTCATATTCCAAAAGAAGAGTCTCCCCTTTTGCAAGATGTTTGCTAGTTCATGTAAATTACATTTTCCCCCAGCTTTGACATTTTCTCTAGGATGAATTTATGGTTAAATTAACATTAGCCTTTGCTAGTTTGATACTTGTTCTAGAGCATGAGTTCAATTTTAATTCAGTTGTTTTTTAACTGATATGCCATAAAATTAATCCAACCTACTGGAGTATTGAAACCAGGGGTGGGGAAGTATAGAGTCAGGGCTTTTTGTTTGATGTGGATTTACTGGAATCTGAGAGTCAGGATATCATGTGCAGAGAGGAAAGTGATATCAACTTACTAAAGTAACAGAAGAGTTTCTTAAAAGAACATAAATAAATCTTGGAAACATATATACAGAGTGAGAAACTGAATATTGTTCAGCCTAATGAGAGATCCTGACTGCAGCAAAGATTTCTAGGAAGGCTGAAAGATTAAGGAATTCTCTAGTATTTAGAGACTCACTTACTAAGTAGGTGATTACATAACTGTCTTTGGTGCCATCTAGTGTGTGGAAGATGTAAGACTTCTGCAGGTTCCCTGGCAAAAAGGAAACACTTTGAATTCATTCATTCCTAAGCAGTCTGAAGGAGCACTTGCTGGGAAAGTCCAGTTTAAGGCTGGTTCAAGGTGGACATTCTAGGTATTTGGGTGACAACAGCACATATTTTTCTGATGACTTTCTATACCACATTAGTTGCAAGTTCCAAGCACAAAGATCCCTAAAATAAACCCTCCTGACCCTTGTCACTTTCCACTCAATTCCCTGTTTTCTGATATTCAATATGCCATTAAATCTATTCAATAATTTGCTCATTCTTGATATTGTATTTTTCAATTCCATTTGAATTGGATTTCCTATGGGTTTTCTATGGATTCTAATTCTTTGGGGGAATTTCTTCATTCTTGTCATTTTCGAATGTTTTAGATATTTTAAAAGATATTATTACAGTTGTTTTGAAGTCTTTGCTTGCTAGCTCCAATTTGTGCTTCAATGTGCATTCGCTTTTAGCATTTTTTTCTGTTGTTAATTAATCATAAGGTCCTGCCTTATGTTTTTGTTCTCACGTTTAGTAATTTATTACATGCCACGTAGTGTCTATAAAGAAAGATGTTCCAGATGATTTCTCTCACCAAAGAGAGTTCAATCATTCCTCTGACAAAGTTAAGGATGATCAGCTCAAATCAATTAGAAACTGATCTGGGTTGGATCTTCCTTATGGTTTTGGCAAGATGCAGTGTACCTCCAGTTCATCGCTATTTCTGGGGCATGGCAATCCAGGGCTTCCACTTACGGGCTGGGGCTCCCTTTATCTCTTTAGCAAGAAGACAATATGAGAGTTTCCACTCTTGTGTTTTGGTGGTTTCTGGCTTATATTTTAAATCTCTTACCCCAAGCAACTTTAGAATTTTCAAATGTCGCAAAAGGGAGTTCACTGTGTGTTTGAGGCCCCATGAGTCTCCAATTTTGGTACCCTAATCCTGTTCAATCACCAAACGTTCTGGAAATTTTCCTGAGCCCAGCTGAAGTCTTCTTCTTTTATTCTTAGAGGGTATATGTGCCTAGTTTCTCAGAAAAATGTGGTTTATGATTGTCAGTGGCATATGACAGATCTCTCCACAGTTTTATACATTTTATTTTCAAAACCTAAATTCACAGCAGACCTTTGTATCTTAAGCACTAAAAAATTGGGGGAAATTCCATGTTGCTTTTCCAAAAATTTTAGTGCTTTCCATTTATTGCATGATAAAGCTTTGAATTTAGAAAATGTCTGGAATAGGATACCTACCATTTGTTTGAGGTTCCTCACATGTCCAATTTTGACATTCCTGTACTGTAATGGCCAGAAACTCTGTAAAAGCCCATATTCTCAGTCTCTTGCCCATATTCCTAATTGGCAAATTCCTTCAGGGACATTTGGAGGTCTTTAGCTCACCTCTAAATAGTTACAACCTTTCTTGAATTATACTCACTCTAGTCAATATTGATGAGTTTATATATATGATGCAAAAAGTGATTCCCCAAATATAACCAACATTACCAATGAAAAGACAAAGCTGAGTTTATTGCTTACCTTAGTAAGGGAGACTACCACCTCACAGAGCTTTGGCTGTTTCTGGGGGAAGAGGAATAAGGAGAGAATTTATTAAGAATGAGAAGTTTGGTTTAAGGTGGGTCTTTCAAAGCAAGAGTTTGATTAGGTTTGGCTAGAGATCAAGAGACAACAGTCCAGGTTAGTGGAAACAAGGTAAGACCTTTATGGCAAGAGATTCAAAGAATTTAGGAAATAAACTGTCTGTTGTTGCTTTCCATTGAAGAACCCACAGATTATTCAGGACATTTCTATAATGAGCAATCAAAACATTTGCCTGAGCAAAAAACTCCTGGAAATATTAAATGATGCTAATGAAAACAGGAATAGCAAAGTGACGTTCATGTAGACATTAAAGTATGGTTTTGATTCTTAGTGTCCAGGTCTAGTATTGAGGCAGTAGACAGTTTCTCTTCTATATACTTGTAATTTATCTTTCTTTCTCCCTAGAAGTTCTCAATGGGAGCAAAAACCTACTATGAATTGTCACCTACTACCTCAAGTGGAAGGCTTATACATGTTTAAATTTTTCAATGAAAATAGAGGTTATTGAATTATGTATATACTATATCTCTTTCTTCTGTAAGTAATTCATACATGGTAGATATCTGATCAGTTGCCTACAAAGTCTTGTGCAATTTTCTGATATCAGATAATTTAAAATCAGGTATAGCAAAGTGATACCATCTGTGGTGCCTTCCTTGTATACTCAAATCTAAAACTAACATCCCGTATCATCCTTGTGATATACAGGTTGATCAGAAATTAAAAAGGTAAATTTTACCTCTATCTATATGCCTAACAGCTGTGATTTCTAGGGCACTCAAATAATAAGTACAATTAGCTTACTGTTATAAGAAAGTTTCCCTCCATCCCATTTTGCCCTTTATATCTTATGTCAGGGACATTTAGAATCACAATGGAGTGGTGCAGAGTCGCAGGAATTGTTCAGCAATTGCAAGTATTGTTTTACAAAGGCAAATAGAATGGTCTCTTTCTACAACAAGCCTAAAGGCTTGGACCTCTGCGCACAGGTTCTAATAGATCACTCGGTTAGTGATAGGTTATCACTCTCCTCCCTCAAGAGTAGGAATAGAGAAAGTGGGTATTTTTATCCTTTAATGTACAAAATTCCAAACAGTTGCATTTTGTAAAATGTAAATTTGTTAAGAAAGCATATTTGGAAAATTAGTTTTATGTAGTAAATTTTTAAAACATTTCTCAAATTATCTCATTACTATCCTTATTATCACAGTAAATAAAAATTTTGTTAAATTCCCAATATGGCCATATTCTGCTAAAATAACTAACTTTCATTTTTGTTTAAAGAGTCTACTTGCACTTTACCAACCCTGTCACTAAACTGTCCCAAATCATAAAATAAGTTCAATATTGTGCACATGTAGGTAGAAGCATCACACTGCAAATGAAGAGGAAAAATTAAATTCTTATTTGAGCTCACCATAATGGAAATTTTTTCAACTTGTAGAACTTCCATAGTGGATTGAAGTTGTGAAATTCTTGCCCTTACAAATGAGTAAACCAAAGTAGTCTGACCAGTTTTCATTTTGATTTAGAAGTGGATTTGTTTGGGATATGCATTTTAACAAGATCACCTCTACGATTCTGCAGATATGACATTCACTAAACCCATTTTATGCTGTTCAAAAAAATGTAGAGCCTATAATGTAATTAGTGTAGTTCCACTAACTACAACTAGCCTTTAAATATTGCACAAGGTATGTAAGACTAATTAAGTTGTTGATGAGATCCTGTATTTACTAACTAGGTGGCTTTGCCATCACTTTGATGATCTCTGGCATAAGATACTTATCTATAAGTTCTTCCATCTTCTCAGAAAGCACTTTCTGATACCAAGATCTACAGAGGCCTCCACTGGGCTCACTCTTCAATGTCACTAAAAAAAAAAAAAATCAATTTTTAGTACTGAAAATAATAGGTAATTTTGTGAGCTTCCATGTGGTTTTGGAAATAATTTAAATGGCAATAATTATATTTTTAATTATTTGAACTATTTGCAAAACTCCTCCACAATAAAGGGGATCCTTTCTAGGATCCAAGTGTCATTAATAAAAACCCCAATACTACTGAGAGTGAAAATTTCCTATTTAAATTAACAATAGCAGTATTTCTATTATAATTACCAATGTGTTTTTAGAAAAAAAATCACAATGGCAGTAACCCTACTAATTATTCCCCAGGTGTCCCTTGGAAATGAACATGTTTGGAATCCTTCAGTTCTTGGGTCCCTGCTGACATAGGAATTCGTATAAAAGTTCCTGGTTCTATTGGTGAAACTATTCACCTGGGTAATTGGAAAATAACTTCTTCCTTGCTAAGTAGCTTCTGTAGTTACTAGACTGGTTTTAATGGCGCAAAAATGAGTTTTTGTGGGTTTGAGAGGAAGAACCACTGATTTGTGTCCCAAGAGTTGGGAAACCACACATCAGTTAATATTGTACCCACAAAGTCATCTACCTTGCACAACTCTTTCTTTTATAGCTTCTACAGGGATCTGAAACACTTTGTTTAAATAAGCTTTTTTGTTAAAGAAAAGAGAACTGAAGCATGGCTGGCTACTGATAGTTTGAATTAATTTCTTTTCTATGCTTAGATTGTTCTTGTTATATATTTGGGAAGAATTTAGTAAACCATAGTATTTTGAATGGATCTTTTTGTTTTTTCCCTTTTAAAGCAGGGATCCAGGATTCTCTACCTTCTCTTGCCTTTACTCTCATGGCTTTTTCTCTTTCCTGTCACATTTCTCTAAATGGAATTCTTAGACTATCAGAAAGGATGATCAATGTGAAGTTCTCAAGAACACGTGCCCTGCTTTTTCAGTAAATACATGAGTCATTCCTTTCTCCCTTCACCAATACTATGCAACTTAGCGTGTCTCACAGGGGACACACTATTAATATTCTAATGACCCTCATGTCTGTTCTCACAAGATTTGGCAGTGGATATACCTGAATTTGAATTATACCTGTCAACTACTATCTGAATGACTTGTGACGTTACTCTAAGCCTCAAAGTTCTTATCCAAAATATGGAATTAATAGCAAGAATTTAGCTTATAGAGAGCCAGTGTATCACAAAGCGTGGAATCAGGACCTTGAGTTAGATCCTCTTTTTATCACATCTTAGCTCTAAAACTCTCTGTGCCAGAGTTCTCTCATCTGTAAAAGAAAGGTGATAATGATAGTAACTGCATTGAAATTCCAATGTTAGTTTTTTTATGTGACAGTTAAATGAACTATATGTAAAGTGTTTAGAATATTACATTGCATGTAATAATCATTATATAGATTATAGTCATTATTAATATAAGCTTGCCACATAGCACTAGTCATAAGCTGGTCTTAATGGATATAGTAAATGCCTCAGAAAAGTGTGTGTGTGTGTGTTCATATGTAGAATATCTCATTTACAAGGTAGATTACTGGATGAGGGAAGAAGCCAGATTCTCTTGGTTCATATGCCAGCTCTGCACCCAGCTAGTCGGTGGCACTTTAACTAAGTTATTTAATTTTTCTATGCCTCAGTTAACTTATCTGTAAAATGGGGAAAATATAGTATCTATGTCATTGATTGTTGATGGTTAACTGAATAAATGCTGAGAATAAGGCCTGTACCATTTTGAGTACTTGATATTAATTATATATATTTTATGATATCTAATATTAATTAAAATGTATAATCTACCATAAGATGATGAGAGTCAGAAATGTTAGGAAAGCAACAATACAAAATCAAATACATTTTCTTTCTTTTTTTTTTTTAAAGATTGGCACCTGAGCTAACAACTGTTGCCAATCTTTTTTTTTTTTTTTTCTGCTTTATCTCCCCAAACCCCCCAGTACATAGTTGTATACCTTAGTTTCAGGTCCTTCTAGTTGTGGGATTTGGGACGCCGCCTCAGTGTGGCCGGACAAGCAGTGCCATGTCCGCACCCAGAATCTGAACCCTGGGCCCCTGCAGCGGAGCACATGAACTTAACCGCTTGGCCACGGAGCCGGCCCCCAAATACATTTTCTGAAGTGCAGTTTAATAATGTGTTGATAACCTTCTACAACCTCTCTACTCCAAAGTAATTTGGAATCTTTTTCTAAGTATCAGCTTGAATAATATAGGTTAATTGCAAGGCAAAATATTTATTTTCCTTTCTATCTTTTATTTTTCATACACTAAAGTACTACTGAGAGTGTAGAACATTCTCTGGCATCTCAGAAACAGAATCAGTTACCTAATGTATCACCTGAGTCCTCGTGGAGAGATCATCCCACATGCCATGGTGGAATACCACACAGGAAATGTGCATTTGAAGACTGAAATTGGAGGACGTGTATCATTGCAAAAAGTATTTCAGTAACTGATATTTTTGCTGCACGTTATTTATTATTATTATTAATTTGACTCTATGATACTATATATTTACAAGCTTTGACCCAGAAAAATCAAAGTCTAGAAGCAAGTATAAATCCATGCACTTTTTTGTTGTAAAAATCCACAAGATACAGCCCCAGTTGCTGTCAGTTTTAAATTCACTTAAGAATTCTCTCTTTGGATTTCTGACCAAAAATGCTTCCCCTGAGCATTTCCGTTGTTCCATTTTGTAAGAAGAGAACACAGTCACTCATGGCTACAGCACTCTGTAATATGATATTGTTTCATATTTCCTTAGCTAAGGTTTACTTGATTAAGCTTATGAAGAATCACACAGAGCAATATCAAATGCAACATATCTCAACGTAGCTTTTCATGCCCCCTAAGTTCTCATCACATGCCAACATCTATCTATTAGTGAGTTTCTACATTGTAATTTTACATATCCAGCTGCAAATGAAAATCTTATTTTTGCTACACCATGGCCTTTTGATACTCAATGATAATTAAATCACAAAATATTATGTCACTTATGAGAAAATATAGCTGTTTCCAAGCGAGAGAATAGCTAGAAATAGAGGATATCAGTATTTTTTCAAGGTCCACTGGTGATTCCAATGTTCAATCTGGAGAAGCACTTAGGTGAAACCTTAACTCAGGTGTTCCTGCTTAGTAAAGGTTCTGGAGACTGCTGTCATCTGCTGAGCTTTCTAGATGGTCTATACTGCTCATTCTACAAGTAGCACCTAGATTTCATCATCCTGAGGCCTCCAAAGGTTGCTAAATTCCCAACACTGTGTGCTAGCTAGCAAGGCCTGAATTTCCTGATCTAGCATAGTCAGGATTTCTGAGGACACCCTTTCACCTATAGTTTGAGTAAGGCCTTCCCTGTGCTTTTTGCTGAAGCCTGTATGGTTCCTGTGCAATTATTGAAGCCACCTAATGCTCATTTCAGTAAAAGTAGCAGAACCGAACCACCATAAATATTGTGGGAACAGGAGATTTATGTTCAGATGTCATGAAAATTCCTCTTTTTACTAATTTTACTAATTCAATAATTCTGAAACCAAACTGGGAAGAAGATTTGGGCAATGTAGTTCCCAGCCATAACCAAGTTAACAAAAAGATCCCAAACACTTCAACCCTTTTCAACTTGCCACTCATACACATCTCATTTTATCATATTTAACTTTCAAAAAAGACAGCAGAAAAGTATGCTTATTTTTTCAACAGATGTATACAACTTAAAGAAAAAGAGCATACTCAAAGTTTCCTATGTCATTTTATTCATATGGGTGACTTAGGATTCTTACAGCCAAGTCACATGCAACCTTTGATATCCTACAGCTTGCTAAAATGTTGAGATAGAAGGTGAACCCTTCTTACTATATCTTGTGTTAGGAAGTAGGCAAATGGGAGAGGAGGGGAATATTGGTTAATATGTTTACAAATATATTCACATCAAAGCAAAAGAAAAAAATACTCATAAGTCCTGCAGCTTTAGTTTCAGCTACTGGTCACACGATCATACCTGGCACATATAACTGCCTTTTTTCCACAACCTACTCCATGTTCTCTTTAACTTCAGCAAACATCTAGGTTGTTTTGATTTCTTGTCTTATGAAGTGGCCAAAAACTTTATCTTCAAGTATGAATATCATTAGTAGTTCTTTCTATTTGACACTGTTATAGAATTTTATTAAATTTTAAATAATGGATATGAGACTTCTAAAAAGTGCCCCAGAGTCTCTCCTGCATTCCAGGAACACTCCCCACTACACTCATTGTGTAGCAGCAATCAAATGTTTCCTTCATATTCAAGAAAAATCATGCAAACAGTAGAGAAATCCTTTTTTGCTTATTGATTAAGTAGCATGAAGTTCTCAAAGTGAACAGGTAGCAGTCTTGGCATCTGGTTGAATGGAATCATTTTTGTGTTCCTTGTAGGAAGAATTACCTCCATCTGTCTGTCTATCTATCTATCTATCTATCCATCTCTGTTTCTCTCTCTTTCTTTCTTTAGGAACAAAGACCAGCAAACCTTAAATTGTGAGGATGGGAAGCAAAATTTTTGTTAGTGAACCATTAAGAAGAATAGTGAGAAATGCTACTCCTTTTCCACGTTTTGATTCCCAGACTCAAAATCCTGGCTATTGGGGAAAAAAGCATCATAGATATAACAGCAGTTTAAAGCACATGCTGCACTCTGGAGAACATGATCCGAGCCCCAGAAAGCGTTGGCTTAACTGGTGGCAAAATGAAGCCTTCAACAAACCTGTAAAGTTTTCAACAAAGTCATGTGCTTTAGGATGATGGGGAATGTTGTAAGACTAAAGAGTTTTTAAGCATAAGCAAATTGTCACGTTTCCTTTGCTGTAAAATGAGCCACTCGGTTTGAAGCAATGTTATGTGACAGAATATGATGATGAATAAAGAATTCTATAAATCCAAAGACAGTAGTTTTGACAAAAGAATTTTGGTCAAAAATGATAAATCCATATTGAGAGTAACTCATATTCTAGTAAGAATAAAGTACTGATTCTTCCAGATGAATGAAATCAAATGTAATCAATTTGTGAGATGCTGGCTGGACCCTCAGGGAACGTGCCATGTATGTCTGATGATTGTATTCACTATTGGCACATTTGGCGCTGGAGAGTGGCTGTGGCCACGTCAGCCTTGGTGAGTAAAAGCCCTTGTTATTAGCTCTATGCTCCTTCTCCACACCTGATGCCATTATCATTTTAGCCTCATTGAAAAATCTGGAAATGTGTTCCTCATTTTTAGTTCTCTGAAGGGTTTAGGCAAGGTTGATGTTACTCATGTATCAATTGTGTGAATTGTCTAATAAAACTTGAAGCTATCTGAATCTAGGGTTTTCTTAATGGGCAGTTTTTTTTTTTAAATAACTGCTTAATGGTGGTAGTAATAGAGCTAGAAAGATGGGGAGAGGCAAAGGAAAGCTTTTATAAGGTAAGAATAAGTTGAAGGAAATCATGCAAATACATGAAGCTACATAACATAATTGGAGAATAATGAATGGCCTTTCTTCTGACTGGTACATAGGGTACATAGACGAGATTAGTAAGAAAAAGAAAGCACTGTCCTGATAATTTTCAAAGGTATATATAATATATATTTGTATATTTCAAATATACACATACATATACACATTTCTAAAAAGGAAACATAAGCCTTCTGTTATCAAAATTTTCACCTTTCGTAGGCACAATTGATTTCAGATGTTTATTTCTGAATCTGTTAGACCATCATACACTGCTTTTGTGATTCTTTCCCAGCTTTTCAGTACTAGGAATATTCATGTGAATCATCTAGACCAAGTATTTCTGGTAAGGAAACTAAGGAACGGAGAATTTGGATGAATCAAACACTTAGAGATAGTTGGATAAAGAATTGAGTCTAGAAATAGGCTTTCTTTCTTTCTACATGGTCCATTTATAGAACAATGTGGGATAATTTGATGAATATGTAGCTATTAATAGAAGGTACTATTTTTTTCTCTTTCTGCCAAATATCCTTGGTTGTACCATCACCACCCTGAAAACAGTGAAAATATCCATCACCCCTTGAAATTTCCTTGTGCTCCTTTTTCATCCCTCGTTTTCACTCCACATCAAGCAACCACTGATATGGATTTTGTCACTATAGATTAGTTTACATTTTATATAATTTTGTGTAAGTAGAATCACACAGTATATACTGTCTCTTAGGTGCCTCCTTCCATTCACCATAATTATTTTGAGATTCATTTCTATTGTTTCATGTTAGTATTCCAATGAATGAATATATCACCATTTGTGTAGCCATTCACCTATTGAGGGATATTTGAATTGTGTTCCTAGTTTTGTGGCTATTAAAAATAAAACTGCTATCACATTCATGTACAAGTCATTATACGAACAAATGATTTACATTCTCTTGGGTAAATACTCAAGAATGAAATAGTTGGATGATAGTGCAACTATATGTATAACATCCTTTGAAATTGTCAAATTGGTTTTCAAATGATATAGTATATTACATACCTGATGGCAGTGCATGTGAGTTTAGGTTCCACAACTTCTTCCTTAATATTTGGTATAAGAAGTATTTTTAATTTTAGCCCATCTAATAGGTATATCATGGTTTCTCACTGTTGCTTTGACTCATATTTACCTAATAACATGATGCTAAGCACATTCTTAAGTGTTAATTGACATTTATATATCTTCTTTGGTGAGGTATCTTTTCAAATAATTCCATTTTTTTATTGAGTTGTGTGTTTTCTTATTTTTGACGAGATTCGTTATGTATTCTGGCTACGCATTATCAGAAGTAAGAGTTGCAAGTATTTTCTTCAGTCTATCTATCTATCTATCTGTCATCTATTGATCTAACATCTGTCTCTAACAGTCTACTTACCTATCTATCAGCTATCTATCTTACATAATAGTACATAACAGTAATATCAAATTATCCCAAAAAAGCGTCTGATAATAATAATAAATGTTTCCTGGAAAAAATTATCTCATTACATTCTGTTATCTTTTCTTATATAAACACTATCCCAGAAATACATGGTTTAAAATAGCAACCACTGGGCTATACTCTCTGTTTCCTCATGTTGACTGCGGTCACATGGTGACCTAGATGTTGGTCTAGGCTGTAGGGTCTTTCATAACTGTCTCCAGGATGAGAATGGCTAGAAAGATTGACTCAAGTGCTCCCCTTCCCACTGCATGTAACCTCAGAGTGTGTCAAGTGGTTTTCTAGAAGGTTAGCTGGACTTCCTATGTGGCATCTCATGGCTTTCAGAGACTATCTTCTTAAAGGCTAGATTCAGAAGTGACACACAATATTTCTTCCAATTTCTGTTAGTCAAAGCATTTAAAAGACAAGAAAAATTCAAAAGGGTAATAAATAGACACTCTGTCTCTAAGGAAAGTGTGTAAAGATGTGTACAGTCATCTTTAATGTGCCAAAACTATCATGAGCCCCTTGTAAGACTCTAAAATTCATATTCCAGATTCTTTTATGAATAGCTTTTAACATTTTAATTAAATTCATGAGTGTGTAGCATGTGATCTCTTTTTGCTGTGCATGTACTTAGCAAAGCCATTGAATGTAGCAATACTTGAATAGCACACATATAGAAAGAAGAGTGACAGATATTTTAATCTCAGGTCATTGTGAAAGCAACATTAGCTCTGGGATCTTTGGAGGTAGTCATATCATATCAGATATCAAGATGGTAGACCAAGGTTCAAGAAGTATGGGGAATAACAATGCTATCTCTTGGGAAGTATTTAGGGAGGATGTAAAAGAGAAAATTCCAGTATTTCTCAATTTGCAAAGAACTAGTATGGAAAATCACATACTAAAATTATTTTTAGAAAAACAGTGTAACGCTGCTTTTTTTAGAAAAAGTGTTATCCATGCAAACATGTTTAAGTGAATCATTCTTGTACACATGAGCTTTATTAATGGAAAAAAATCCCCCAATCCATTGTATTTTTATTCTTTGTTCATCATCTTCCATTTTTAGTAGTCTGAAGTACTTAACAATAAATATGTAGAAAGCATTTACCTTGAAAAATCCTTGTTTTAGCGACTTCAGGGAATATAAAAAATAACATTGATCTTATTCCTGAAACCTTAAGTGTAATAGAGAAATTCTTATATGAATAAATTAAATATAATTCAAGAAAGAGAGTATTAAGTGTGGAGAATGTGATGGAATCATAAGATGAATGAAATGCATGTAAGTGACATGTGACGAGGGGATGGGGGTAAGAAAATACTTGGAGATGAGAGTGGTCTTGAAAGGTAGCATTAACAGAACGTTCATAGCATCATTATGCATAACAGCCAAAATGTATAAACAAACTAAATCTTCATCAACTGATAAATAAATCAATAAAATGTGTCATATCTATGAAGAAAATATTATTCAGCCATAAAATGCTACAAAATTATGACACTTGCAAAGACGTAGATGAGCTTTGAAAACAAGATGCTGAGTGAAAGAAGCCTGATGCACAAGAAAACCCATATTGTATGATTCTGTTTACATGAGAAGTATAGAATATGGAAACATATAGAATCAGAAAGTAGATTAGTGATTGCCAGAAGCTGAGGAGAGGGGATAAAGAGAAGTGACAGCTAATAGTTACGGGTTCCTTATTGGAATGATGAAAAATGTTCTGGAATTAGATAGGGGTAATGGCGGTACAACCTTGTGAATATACTGAAACCCAAAGAAGTATACACGTTAAAGGATGGACTTATAGTATATGAGTAATATTTAGAAAAAAATAAAAAATATCATTGAAGATTAGTAATATTCATAAACATGGTCATAGATGAGAACGTTTCAAAAATGGAAGAAACAAAATGAACAATAGAAAGGAGGTGGAAAGGATTAAGTAGGGTACTATTTGAATTTCATTGGAGTCTGCTTTGAATACAGAAGGAGGTAGCTGTGAAGCAATCATAAATATCATTTGCAGTTTTTTTCCTAACATAGACCAATTAAGTGACAGTAAGTGAAGCATTAAGACTCAGTCTTTACTGAAATTGTCACTATATTCATGGGGGAATATACACAACCAGAAATATAATTAATGACATATTTACATAACATCAAAGCCTAAGGGCAACAGCTTCAGAGATTTAAGTCCCAAATGTTACCTGGTAAAATAAAATGTCATCTGCCTATTGTTTAGCTACTGAAGACCTGCTCATCTCAGGTAGGTTCTCAAGTCTCCAAATTTAAAGACTATATGGGGAAAAAGCTTAATTTTTTGGAAAAAAATGAGAGATTTGTAAATGAATCATTTTATGCCTGTTTACTCAGTTTAATAAACTGAAATTTAAGGGCCACAGATGATCTTTTCTTCTCAGGACTGACAGAATTTGACTGAAATTATTAATATTCACTAAATAACATTTTAATCATTTTCTTTTTATCTAGGTTTACTGGAAAGCCTTTTAGCCTTTTATCACTGAGCAAGTACATACATGAATTTAGCTGGGTTTTTTAAATTTTAAAAGTAATTGAGGTACCACATTACAAAAAACAACATGTATGAATAACACCATGTGGACCATATGCCATATTTAGTTAAGTCTAAAAAAAAGTATCCATCACCCACATTCCAATTCTTACATATCAACAAAGACATACACATATGCAAACAGATGACATGACATGCACACATAAATACATGCGTACACAAGGAAGAGAAGCCTATATATCTGAGAAGCATTTATTGTCCCTAGTACTCCTTCCATTTTTTAATATAAAATACTATTTGAAATTCAAAGAGATGCAAATGCATATGTTAAATTCTATTGTTTCAAATTCTTTTTAGCACTCTTCTTTGTTTGGTCAAGAGACTCCTCCTTTCGCACCAGATCACTCCACAAATAGGTAACGAATATTGTGACAAAACAATACCACACTTCTAGAGAAAAGGTCAGTAATGTTTATTTCCTGTCTCACCAAATACTAAAGACAACATAGACCAAGACCAGTAACATAATTTTTTCATTATTATCAGTTAGAGATGCTCATTGCATCTAGAATTAACACAAAATCATTTAAACCAATACTGTTTCTGAAGAACATAACCATGGTAATCATTTTTTTGTGTCCATGTGATTATTTTCGAGCATAGAAAATGGTTCGCCCTGTATCCTAAAATATGGTCTCTCTAACCTTGATGTTTCTTCCGTATCATTTTGGAGATGTAATGAGACCTAAAATCATCCAAATCTCTTCCTTGAGATAAAGAAGGTAATGCTCAGAGAAATTAAAGAGCTTGTACGAAGTCGCATACTTCAGGAATGGCATCTAGGCTTAGATCAAAGTTTCTCAACTCCTTATTCCAGGTATTTTTTGTTATTATTTTACAGACTGCAATGCCTTTTTAAAGAATGACACATGACCAGGTAATTTTCTGAGTATAAAAAAGACAATTGCAGAAAGAAATTATGGTCTGCCTCATGGATATTTGTGGATGTCCAGAAGAGTTAAACATGCATCTATCCTTTTCTTGATCATTTTCTCAAAAATTTAGACAAGAAAAAGAAGAATGAATAGAGGAAATTGCTCCTCCATGACTGAATTCATTTTTCTTGGAATCACCAACAACACTAGGATGAAAGTAACCCTATTTACCGTGTTTCTGGTTGTTTATCTCGTTAATCTTCTGGCAAATCTTGGAATGCTCATTTTAATTAGAATAAATTCCCAGCTGCACACACCAATGTACTTCTTCCTCAGCCACCTCTCTTTCTGTGACCTCTGCTATTCCACAGCAGTTGGGCCCAAGATGCTGGTGGACTTGTTTGCCAAGAACAGATCAATCCCTTTCTTCGGCTGTGCTCTGCAATTCTTGATCTTCTGTATCTTTGCAGATTCTGAGTGTCTACTGCTGGCAGTGATGGCCTTTGATCGGTACAAGGCCATTAGCAACCCCTTGCTCTATAGAGTCAACATGTCCAGCAGGGTGTGCTCCCTGCTCATGGCCGGGGTTTATCTGGTGGGAACGGCAGATGCTTTGATACACACAACATTAACGTTCCGCTTATGTTTCTGTGGGTCAAATGAGATTAATCATTTCTTCTGTGATTTACCACCACTTTTCATCCTTTCCTGCTCTGATATACAGGTCAATGAGTTGGTGTTATTCACCATTTTTGGCTTCATTGAACTGAGTACCATTTCGGGAGTTATTATCTCTTATTGCTATATTATCCTGTCAGTCTTGAAGATCCACTCTGCTGAGGGGAGGTTCAAAGCTTTCTCCACCTGCATCTCCCACCTAATCACTGTGGCAATTTTCCAGGGAACTATGCTCTTCATGTATTTCAGGCCAAGCTCTTCCTACTCCCTAGATCAAGACAAAATGTCCTCGTTGTTTTACACCCTTGTGATTCCTATGTTAAATCCTATAATTTATAGCCTGCGGAACAAGGATGTGAAAAAGGCCCTGGAAAGAATGGAAACTAATAGATGGTTTTAAATACGTAATTTAAATACACACGCACAAACTCATATTGTGGTTGTTGCTTTTGTAAAATTGTATGGCATGATACAAGAGAAGCAAAGGTATCTCAAATACTTTGATTTAATAAAATTAGTATTTGTTTTTCTTTTTTTTTTTGAGGAAGATTAGCTCTGAGCTAACTACTGCCAGTCCGCCTCTTTTTGCTGAGGAAGCCTGGCCTTGAGCTAACATCCATGCCCATCTTTATCTACTTTATATGTGGGATGCCTACCACAGCATGGCTTGCCAAGTGGTACCATGTGCGCACCGGGATTCGAACCGGCGAACTACGGGCCCCCGAGAAGTGGAACATGTGAACTTAACCATTGTGCCACCGGGCCAGTCCCTAGTATTTGTTTTAAAGCTCACAGATAATATTCAGTTCCTCAAACATGTCATAGTTCGTGATGTGTCTAGAATTTACATATGATACTCTTTCCTTGTTGAAATCTTTCCTGACTTCCAATTTTGGCAGATATTTATTGATTTGTTTTTTGTTCAAATACTAATTTATTACACTAAAATTAATTGTGTATTTACTAAGTGAACTTTTAACTTTTAAGTGCTTTGTATTCCGTGGTACATCCAGTAGTTTCTATACCAATGAATCCTATAATCTAGTGGGAGTAATTGACATTAATTGACTAAGCACTCAAATAATTAATAAGCCTCAAAATAATATGAGTTAAAAACTGAGGGCTTTATATCTAAAGCAAAATGTTTCATATAAGATAATGTCTTTGTTGGATGGACACATTGAGTCTCAAATCTAAAAAGATGCAAGATGTGAGAGGAAAAGGTGGTAGGCAGAGGATCTGACAATTAGAGAAGTCTTAACTTGGACAAGTTCATGACTCTTTAGAGATAAAGAAGTCGTGGTTGCTACAACATGGATGAATCTTGAGGGCATAATGCTAAGTTAAATAAGTCAGACAAAGAAAGACAAATACTGTATGATCTCATTTATATGTGGAATATAAAAACGGTGAACTCAGAAACAGAGAGTATATTGGTGGTTGCCAGGGGCTGAAGTTTGGGGGAAATGTGTAGATGTTGGTCAGATGGTACAAATTTTCTGTTATAAAATGAAGTTCTGGGGATCTAATGTACAGCATGGTGACTATAGTTAAAAATATTGTATTGCATATATGAAATTTTCTAAGAAGGTAGATCTTAAATGTTCTCAACACAACAAAAAAATGGTAACTATGCGAGGTGACGGATTTGCTTATTAACCTATAGTGGAAATCGATCACAAATTATACATATATGAAAACATACATTGTGCACCTTAAACATACCCAATGTTCTTTGCTGATTTTATCTCAATAAAACTGGAAAAAAGAAGAAAATAATTCCAGTTGGTTTGGTTATAAAGAGCAGTGAAAAGGGCCCTGGTAAAGTACATCATTGTGCTGTAATTATCAACAATCAACTGCTCCAACAACCCTCCAGGAAAATTTCCTTCCCTGCTTTCCCCTTTTCATCTCTGGCTAAATGTCCTGTTTTGTAGTTCACACACAACAACCTCCTTTAAGCATTGTTTTAATATCTCCATGTTTATCAAATCACTGCCTTCAGTATGAGATTTAAAGCATTATTTACTCAAGAACTGAAGTTTCTATCCATTATCCAAAGCACTGCACAGTGTCTGGGACACAAAATGGGAAAACAAATAAATAATAAATTAGAAACCAGATAACATTTAAAAAAATTTTTTTTAAAGATTGGCACCTGAGCTAACAACTGTTGCCAATCTTTTTTTTTCTCTGCTTTTTCTCCCCAAGTGCCCCCAGTACATAGTTGCATATTTTGAGACACCACCTCAGCATGGCCTGATCAGAGGTACTATGTCCGCATCCAGGATCCGAACTGGCGAAATCCTGCGCCACTGAAGCAGAGTGCGTGAACTTAACCACTCGGCCACAGGGCCAGCCACAAGATAACATTTTTGAGTGCCTCTTAGAAGTTAGTAACACAATTAAATGAGAATATGGCATATATATATAAATAAAATAACTTTTAAGAAAGTACAGAGATGGTTGTGGATACTAAGATCTATAAAGACCTACATATTAATCACACTAGAAGAAAATAGCATTTGCCTTTGTACATTCCTAATGTTTGTCTACTTTATCTGTCTCTGCTGTAGTTTCTGATGGTTAAAGCACTGAATCAGCTTGTTGAGACAACATGGATGTGGCCACATATTAGAAGAACCACATAAAACTCAAGGGCCCTCTCAATTATCCATTACAATTGTTGAAGTTAAAAGCCACTGAATGTCTTAGATTTTCTAGCTTCTATTTTAAAATGCCTTTGTGAGAAAATATTTCAGAAGGGAAGTAAAACTGAAGAAGAACTCCTGCTTTTCAAGATGGCATTTGTGACACACTGTGACTTCTTACTAGTTATGAAGCTGGAAAAAAACCTATGAACAATATATTTTTTTGGTGAGTCTTTAAGTGTTTCCATCTATACCATATTTTCCCAATTAACACATATTCTTTTGAAAATGTTAATTATGAACACCAACATGTTAGAAAACATGTTTGAAATATATTGTCCAAGAAAAATGGAGTGTCAGTGGATTGCTGCTAGTTAGAGGATGCAAACGTGTAATCTGATTAACCCATCTCCCTCCTTTATGGCAGCTATATATTACAGCATCTAAAGACTGATTTGATCTATCTATTGACTGTTTTATCAGATCTTGTGGGTGTGAAGTAAAGAGAATGGAATTTTAAGGTCTATGAATGGAATTCAAAAAATAGAATTTACTGATTCAATTAACTGTGGGCCTCCTTTCTTTAAAGTTGTGAGGTTGAATAACACATTATGGGAAATATTTTCTTAGGGAATCATGACTCAAATAGAAGGTTGGATGATGGCCTATAATGACTCCTTATCTTGGTATTCTACAGAAATTTGGAGCACTGCATCAAAAGGCTTTATGTATTCCAGCCTATCTACTTCAACCTTCATCATTCCCTTGCCTTCTTAGTCACTCTACATAACATCCTTCTTACGTATGCCCAATGACTGATGGAAAATATTATTGTTCAAATACAGTATTATCAGAACCATGGGTGGTCTTTAAATATGGTGACAGAGAAGGCTCCTGAATGCTTCTTCTCCCATGACACAACAAATGAACAGCTACACGTGGTCCAATTCTCTCCAAAAGAAATCAAGAAACTACCTGAGTGACTCCTACACATTGAGCAATGAGAAAATATCCACACTGAAACAGGTTAAAAAAACCCCTCAGATACACTCTAGCCATAAGCACCACCCTCAGCAAAGGGACATACAATTGGGGAGAAACACCTAGCTCCCAGCTTCTCACAGAGGAGTAAAGTATTTGGACCCCACACATTGTGCCCCAACTTTTAACACTCCCACCAGAGGAAGAGGCTTCCAAATCTCTTAGCTCTGAAAGCCAATGGAGCTTGCATTATATATATATACACACACTTAATTTTGAGAGACTGAATGCTCTTCCCCATAACTGGGAAGAATACAAGCATATCTCATAACTTTTATTCAGTACCGCATTAAGGGTTCAGTGCAATCGGGGAAGAAATTGAAATAAATGGCTTCCAGACTAAAAAGAAAGAAGTAAGTGTCCTATTTATATATGACATGGTCCTGTATGAACCTAATCAAAGAAATCCACGAAGAAACTACTAGAACAAATATAGGAACCACAGGACTAAACAAACAAAACAGCAGTTATTAAGGGAAGACGGCACTAGCTGCAGCTATTACACCAGGGCTTAGAGCAGAGAAAGAAGGCAAAAAACCCCTCTCCTAGTCATTCTCTGATTGGTTTATATTGCATATTTTAAAAGCTGCTGCCTGAGAGTCAGGTTTCAAATTTAACATGCAACTCGAGGCTGATTGAGATCCTCCCTGGAGAACAGGAAAGCTGCAGAGTCCTCCCACACTCTCTCACTCCTAGCCACCCTAAGTCACCCTTATCTTCCTGGGAGGAGCTTGTTCATATGTCTGCACCCCAGATTTTGTGGGTACCATCTGAGTGATGTGTCCCCACATCACTTGATTCTGATGGCCAACAGGGCTTTCATTCAGAAATGCCACAGAAGACTGAAATCATGTCAAGCATCTTCTCCAATCACAGTAGTATGAAACCAGAAATCAATTAGAAGAAGAAAACTGGAAAATTCACAAATATGTGGAAATTAAATAAAATGTTCCTGAACAACCAATGGGTTAGAGAAGAAATTAAAAGAGAATTCAAAAAAATATCTTGAGACAAATAAAAATAGACAACATACCAAAAGTCAAGGGATGCAGCATAAGCAGTTCTGAGGAAAGTCTATAGTGAGAAATGCTACATTAAGAAAAAAAGACATAACTTCATAACTCAAGGAAACAGAAAAAGAGGAATAAACTAAGCCAACCTCTAGAAGAAGGAAGGAAATAACAAAGATCAGAACTGAAATAAAAGAAATGGAGACAAAAATGACAGTGCAAAAAATCAATCAAATTGCGTTGATTTTTTGAAAAGATAAACAAAATAGACAAACATTTAGCTAGATTCAACCAAGAAAAAAAGAGAAAGGTATCAAATAATATTTTAAATGAAAGAAGGGACATTACACTTGATACAAATACAAAGGAACATAAGACAATACTATGGACAATTGTATGCAAAAAATTGGACCACTTAGAAGAAATTGATAAATTCCTAGAATATGCAAGCTAACAAGACTGAATTATGAAAAAGTAGAAAATCTGAATAGACCAATCTAGTAAGAAGGTTGAATCAGTAATTCGTTGGTGAATTCTATCAAGCATTTAAAGAATTAATACTGATCCTTCTCAAACTCTTACAAGAAATAGAATAGTAGGAAGCAACCCCAAACTCATTTTATGAGGCCATCAATATCCAGATACCAAAAGAAAACTAAAAGCCAATATTCCTGATGAATATGGAAACAAAAATCCTCAACAAAGCAGTAGCAAACCAAATTCAATAATGCATTACAAAGATCATAGACCATGACCAAGTGTGATTTATTCCCGGGATACAAGGATGGTTCAACATCTGAAAATCAATCAGTGTATTCACTGTATTAAAAAAATGAAAGAAAAAATTACATGATCATCTCAATAGAGGAAGAAAAAACAAGTGGCAGAATTCAACATCTTTTCATTATAAAACTCTCTGCAAACTAGGGAGAGAGGTAACTTACCACAACATAAAGGCCATAAATGACAAGCCCACAGCTAACATCATATTAAACAGTGAAAAGGTGAAATCATTCCTCCTAAGATGAGGAACAAGATAAGGATGCCCAAACTTTCTACTTTTATTCAACATTGTACTGAAAGTTCCACCCAGAGCATTAAAAGAAGTAAAAGACATGCAAATGGGAAAGAAAAAGGTGAAATTATCTCCATTCGCAGATAACATGATGTTATATATACAAAACCCTGAAGACTCCACCAAAAAAACCAGTTAGAACTAACAAACTAGTTCAGTAAAATTCTGGATGCAAAATCAGTACACAAAAATCAATTTCATTTCTATTCACTAACAATGACTTATCAGAAAGATAAAGTAAGAATAAAATTCCATTTTCAATTCCATCAAAAAGAATAAAATACTTAGGAATCAATTTAGCCATGGAAATAAGAGATCTATATACTGAAATCTATAGTATATCAATGAAAGAAATTGGAGAAGACACAAATAAATGGCAAGATGTTCCACGATCATGCGTTGGAAGATTTAATATTGTTAAAATGTCCATACTACCCAAAGGAGTCTACATATCCAATGCAATCTTTATCAGTATGCTGTGACTGAAAGTTTGGTCTCTGAACCCAGTGCCAATCCAAATAATGAGAACAGAGTCTTGGGTAAAAAGGAAAACCAGCTTTACTTTTTTTGCCAAGCAGAGGGAGCAAAGCAATGGCTAGTGCCTTAAGAATTGCTGGCTACCCACTAAAAAATTGGGAAAAGATTTCAGAGGTTTGTGAGGAATGTAGAGGGGGGAAGTCTATGACCATGCTGGTCAGCGCTTTCCCACCAGCTTTAGGGTGCTTTCAAGGAGGGACAGCCTATTAGATAAGGGATTCTTCACCTGCCTGCCCTTGGTTGTCTGCCTCTGTGGTGGATGGTGGATTCTGGTGCCAGGAAGCTCTGGGAAGATTCAGTTTCTTGATATTCTCTGGACATCAGTTTCCCTGTAATAAACTTCAAGGACCTGTGAGTAGCCTGAGCCCAGCATGAGGCCACCTGGGCTTTTACAATTTCTAACTTCTATTTAGTTGTAAAGCTCAGGGAGTCACAGGTTAAAAAAGCAGATATTTACATATTAGTGTAACTAAAGAGTCAGGGAAAGGGGATGAGCACTTTTGGTTTTAACCTCATATATGCTGGGCTTAATGTAGGGGAACCAATATTAGGGCCAGTATTAATTAGAAGGCTATAGCAATGCTAATGGCATTTTTATAGAAATAGAAAAAACAATCTTAAAATTTGTGTGGAAACAAAAAATGCTCTAATAGCCACGCAAACTTGAGAAAGCAGAACAAAATTGGAGGCACCTTACTTTACGATTTCAAACTGTATTGCAAAGTTATAGTAATCAAAAGAATATGTTATTGGCATAATAACAGACAAGTTTTCACATATAGATTAACGAAGCAGAATAGAAAACTTGAAAATAAACCCACTCATTTATGTTAAATTAATTTGCAACAATGGATCCAAGAATATGCAATGGGGAAAATAGTCTCTTTAATAAATGGTACTGGGAAAACTAGAAAGACACTACAAAAGAATGAAACTGGACTCCTATCTACCCCATTTACAAATGTCAACACAAAATGACTTGAAAACTTGAACACAAGACCTGAAACTATAAAACTGCTAAGCAAAACATTGGGGGTAAGCTCCTTGACATCAGTCTTGGCAATGATTTTTTTGGATTTGACAACAAAAAAAAAATAAACAAGTAGGACTTATATCAAACTAAAATGCTTCTGCATAGTAAAGGAAACTATTGACACAATGAAAAGACAGCCTACAGAATGGAAGAAAATACATGCAATTCACATATCAGTAATGATTCACACAACTCAATACCAAAAAAACGATCTGATTAAAAAATGGGCCAGTGAACTGAATAGAAATTCTTCCAAAAAGATATTCAAATGGACAACAGGTGTATGAAAAGTGCTCAATATCACTAATCATCAGGAAATGCAAATTGTAACCACAATGAGATATTACCCCACACCTGGCTATCATCAGCTCTCTATGCCTAGAATGGTTATCATCAAAAAACAAATAACAAATGTTGATGAGGATGTACAAAAAAGGAAACCCTTGATCACTGTCGATGTAAATGTAACTTGGTATGGCCGCTATGGAAAATAGCATCAAGGTTCCTTAAAACATTAAGATAGAACTACTGTATGATCCAGCAATCCCATTCCTGAGTGTTTATTCAGATGAAATTAAAACCAGAAATCAAAGATAACCACCACTTTCATGTTCATTGCGGCATGATTCACAGTAGTCAAGATGTGGAAACAACCTAAGTCTCTATCAAAAGATGAATGGATAAATAAGGCGTGGTATATATATAATGGAATATTATTTAGCCACTAAAAACAAAAATAAAACCTACCATTTGGTACACCGTGGATAGACTTTGAGTGCATTATGCTAAGTGAAATATCAGACAAAGACAGACAGATACTGTAATATCTCACTGATATGTTGAATCTAAAAAAAAACAATACTAAACTCATAGAAACAAAACAGATTGGTGGTTGCCAGAGATGGTGGATGATGGGTGGGGGAAATGGGTGGATATGGCCAAAAGGTAGAAACTTCCAGTTAAAAGATAAATACATTCGTGGGATGTAATGTACCAAATGGTAACTATAGTTAACAATACTGTATTATCTATTTGAAAGTTGCTGAGAAAGTAGATCTTAAAAGTTCTCATCACACGCACAAAAATCTGAAACTGTAGGAGATGGTGGATGTTAACTAAACTTGTGACAATGTTTTGCAGTATCTGCACATATTACATCATTATTTTGTACACCTTGAACTAGTACAATGTTATGTGTCAATCGCATCTCAATAAAACTGGGAAATAATATCCTCATGGACATACATAAATGGAAATACACAAACACACATATTTATAATTTAAAAAGGAGATTATATCATAAATTTATGAATTTTCTTTTCTTTTTTCTTTTACACTGAGGAAGATTTACCCTGAGCTAACATCTATTGTCAATCCTCCTCTTTTTGCTGAGGAATACTCACCTTGAGTCGATATCTGTTGCCACTTTTCCTCTATTTTGTATGAGAGATGCTGTCACAGTATGGCCACTGTTAGATAAGTGGTGTAGGGCTAACCCGAGAACCGAACCCAGGCTGCCAAAGCAGAGGAAATCGAACTTAACCACTAGGCCACTGGGACTGGCCCAGAATTTTATTTTTTTAGTGGATACTTTTCTCCCCCATTTCTTCATTCCACACATTGAACTCCAGTATGCTTCATCCTTCCTTCTAATGTATGCTCCTGAAAACCCCTGATAACAGCTTGCCCTTTATCTTTTCTTATTTTTTTGTCAAGTTCATTCATTGGTAAATATATAATCATCATTCGCTTTCCATAAAATAGTGTATATGTAATTCATTGTATGTTAATTTTCCAAATTGACTGTAGGCTTTTGCAAATGCTTCTACATCAATACAAGGGGCTCTGATGTATTTCTTTGAATGATTACATGGTATTCCACATTATGGAAATATCTTAATCCAATTACATATTTTTGTACTGGTGGGCATATTTTTTCCTAGTTTTTGATCATTGTTAACTATGTTAAAATAATTATATTTGTATGTATACGCCTCTTGAAAGCTAGCCCCAGAGTGACAGAGCTAGTTTTTCTATCCTGTATTCATCAAAGTAGTCAGAGGCTAGCCTAAATTTAAAAGGAGGGAGAAAAGATACCATATCTCCATGGGAGAAGTGTCAAAGAATTTGAAAATATCTTTAATCAGACACAGGTACCATCAGTCTGTCGTAGAACCTTGAAAATTCTCATTTCCACATTCTTATGTTATTAGCTTTTCACATATGGATTCTCCTTAACTTGAGATACAGTTATATCACGATAAACTCATCCTAAGTTCAAAATATCATGCTAAAAATGCACTTAATACATCTAACCTACCAAATATCAGAGCTTAACCTAGCCTACCTTAAACATGCTCAGAATACTTACAGTTGGGCAAAATCATCTAACACAAACCCTATTTTATTGAACATCTCATGTAATATATTGAATACTGTACTGAAAGTGAAGAATAGGATACTTGCATGGGCACTCACCGTTAACAAATAGAGATGAAAACACACTGGGCCTGAAAAATGTTTGAAGCATTGAATTAAGATTAATTAATGCAGGATGGGGATGCTATGGCAACAAGGTCATCAATTTCTCTCTCTCCCTATGAGGGTCCAGAATAGTGTCCAAAATATGCTGGCAACACAGTCCACTGTAGAGTACGGGTTGTTTACTCTCATGATCCTATGGATGACTGGGAGCTACTGCTCACTGCCACTGCGCAGCATCATGAGAGAGTATCTTGTGGAATATTGCTAACCCAGGAAAAGAACAAAATTCAAACTTTGAAGTATGGTTTCTCCTGAATGCGTATCACATTCACACCAACATGAAGTAAAAAAAATGTGGAGTTGAAGCATAGTATGTTAGGGACAATCTGTATTCAAATTAAATATATGTGTGTGTATGAATTTTTCTGATTCTTTGCGTGCACATACAGAGCATAAAACAGTGATTGAAATGTACTTAAAATTCACATTACAAAAAGGAGGGTAGATGAAAGTTGATACCAGTCATGTCAGTGATTAACTCTGCTTCCTGCTCATGGCATTCCATCAAACCAAGGACCACAATGACAAAGGTTCAGGGATAATGGAGCATTAAATCATAGCTGTTGGGAAGGATTTGGAAAGGATACATAGTTCCACTGCAATAATTTTCAACTTTGTAACAATTGAAATGAAGAAAAGCCAACTAAATTATTTTACAAACAAATAGGGGGCTGGCCTGGTGGCCCAGCAGTTAAGTTCACATCTTCAGCTTCTCTGTGGCCTGGGGTTCGCCAGTTCGGATCCCGGGTGTGGACATGGCACTGTTTGGCAAAAGCCATGCTGTGGTAAGCATCCCACATATAAAGTAGAGGAAGATGGTCATGGATGTTAGCTCAGGGCCAGTCTTCCTCAGCAAAAAGAGGAGGATTGGCAGTAGTTAGCTCAGGGCTAATCTTCCTCAAAAAAGAAAAAAAGAAAAGAAACAAATAGAACCCTGATGTCTCCTAAAGCCTCTTTCATGAACAGGTGTATGTATGATCTATATTAGTTGAAACAGTCCCCAAAAGACCTCTTTATTTCTACTATTTGTCCATTACCTACCAGTCTAGTCACCTAAAATATTTAAGAACAATTAGTAATTAGACATTACGTATGCAAGTCCTGATGCTAGGCTTCAGGATAAATAGAAATTTGCCAAATGTTGCTGTTATTTCTAAGAGAGTACAATGTAGTAAAAGACACAGACACATATATGAATGAAATAGACATATTTCAAGAAAAAGTGTACTAAGTATAATGTATGTTATAGTCATAAAATAATTAAAATCCAGTTGGATGACATGTGATTGAAGGAATGTAATCATGCATACTTAGCGGAAAAAAAGTATTTAATATGACCATTAAAGAACTCTTGTGTGTATATATATATGGGAAGGTATAAGGGATTGTTTCAGAAATGAAGCAGACAAGATAAAAATAATTAAGGATAAATAATAATAAAATAATCATCTTAATAAAGAAATTTATTAATTTAATAAATTTAAGAAGATAACAGATAAAAACTTCAGTTGAGGGTCTGTTTGAGTTTATTGGATGTCTGATTTGACTGGAGGAAGATTGTGTAGGACAGTAAAAAATCATACTGTAAACACCATCATACTTTCTTGGCATTGATCAATTTGGTGCGAGTATGAAGAATTAAAAGTTTGGCCTTGGGGCCCTCAGGGTGGTGCAGCGGTTAAGTTCGCGTGTTCTGCTTCAGCGGCCGGGGGTTTGCCGGTTGGGATCCCGGGTGCGGACATGGCACAGCTTGTCAAGCCATGCTGTGGCAGGCATCCCACATATAAAGTGGAGGAAGATGGGCACAGATGTTAGCTCGGGGTATATGTGTTTGGACTTATGAATACTTCAATAAATACAGTGTTAACATTCTGCTTATGTTTCTGTGGGTCAAATGAGATTAACCATTTCTTGTGTGATATCCCACCTCTCCTTTTGATATCTTGCTCAGATATGTAGGTCAATGAGTTAGTGATATTCACCATCTTTGGTTTCATTGAACTGATTACTCTTTCAGGACTTTTTGTGTCTTATTGTTCTTCATCCTGGTAGTGCTAAAGATCCAATCTACTGAGGGAAGGTTCAAAGCTTTCTCTAATTGCACCTCCCACTTAACTGTTGTTGCAATTTTCCAGGGAGCTCTGCTCTTCATGTATTTCTGGCTGAGTTCTTCCTACTCCCTGGATCAAGACAAAATGATCTCATTTTTTACACTCTTGTGACTCCCCTGTTAAACCCTCTGATTTACAGTCTACAGAACAAGGATATGAAAGAGATTCTGAAAAAACTTAAATAAAAATTAGTTCCATTGAAAAGTTATATGTATATATATTTTATCCCAATGTTACACTATAATACATGAAAATCAAAATTATTTTAAGTAATGTTGGGTGATCCAATAAATATTTATACTATGTTCCAGACATACAAATATGTCTCATTCCCTAAATACACCATGTTTCATTTTATGTCTTAAATTTATATTTGGTACTCCTATTTGTGGAAAAATTCTGGACTCTTATTTTGCCAAATTTTCATTTTCTCAATCTTTTATTCATGCATTAATTTAATTTCTAAAAGTTATTGAGAGTTTCCTAAGTGTCTGTTGCACGTCTTATGTGCTTTGTATTTCGTGCAGAATCCAACAGTTCTTATATTAATGAATCTTATCGCCTAATGAAAGTGGCAAATGTTAATTAAATAATCATTCAAATTATTTATAATGAAACTATAATTATGCCACAATGTGGAAAGACTGGACGCTATAAACCCCAAGTACAGTGTTCAAGTGTCGTGAACAAAGTTAAAAAGAACTTCCTGGAATTAGAGACAATCTGGGACCTAAGAGATAAGTAGGAATTAACTGAGAGCTGGTAGAGAAAGAATTCTAGGCAGATGTATCAGTAATTAGAAAAGCCTTGAAGTGGGCAGGAGCATGCGATTTCTGTGGAATTTAAAGAATTTTAAGTGTAGCTAGATTATGGAGATCAAGGGGACTGGCCTGATGAGTCAATCCCTGTGCTGCAATGCACAACTCAGTCACTTCCTCCAGGCCCTTTCCTTCCCTCCAGCATTCTCCAAACTTGGTTCAAACACCACCCTGTGCCTCAGAACATTGTTGATCATCCAACTCTGTTTCCTAAACCATTACCTTTAACGTGAGGTTTGAACACTAAAGAGCAGATAAATAATGATATAATGGAATATTTTTACAAAGAATAAATAAATAATGATATAATGACATATTTTTACAAAGAATACTATACAACCATGAGAGTGAATGTAGTACAACTGAATGCAGAAACACGGGTGGATACCACAAGCATATTGTTGAATGAATCAGTGCATACTGTAGTCATCCACTTGTGTGACTCAAAAAATATGAAACTAATCTGTCATGATAAAACAAAAAGGTATTTACTCCTTGGAAGTAAAAGATTAGTGACTTAGGAGGGAGCATATAAAAGGCTTTTATGATACTGGTAATGCTGTATTTCTTGGTCTGAGTCCTGATTATAAATGTGTTTTTTGAAGTTATCTATCCGTATACTTATCATAAATATTCTCTCTATATATTCAAATATAGAGAAAAGGGTTTTTTTCTTTTTCCTTTTCACACCAAAAACGTTTTTAAAAAGCAAATTCCATTTACCATTAGACTATAAGAAACCTCAGAATTTTGTTGTTATAAATTTTTATCCCTAGAAATGCTTTCCAAACAATAAAGTCCAATACATTTTTGTAAAATTAATGGTGTTACTTTCATAGAATCTTTCAGTGAATAACTATCCCTTTTACTATTAAAAAAGCAAGGATGACTGATTCAACCCAGGAGTACTCCTAATATTGTTTCCAGCAGCAAGAAGATTTAGTGAATCTGATTTTCCTTGGTACCGTTATCATGCACTGAACTTATTCATAATGGCCCATGACGAAGGGCCATTCAACTATTTTATAAAGAAAAGAATTTATAAATAGACAGTTGCCTAGATAGTATTATATTTAGAGCCACTGTGGCACTAGAGAAGTTATTAGACAGATATTTTTTTCTTACTTGCGTGTCTCTGATGTCTTAAAGCCCAACTGGGTAATCTTCTTCCATGAGTTAAGAAAGTCAACTTCAATTAAATACAAATACCTTTGGGAAGTTAATTATCCAAATGTTAATAATAATGCAGCCATTAAGGCTCAGGTTTTAAGAAAAGTGTTAGAGGGAAGTTATGCTAAATGGTCTTCAGGGGCAGTCATGTTTAGGAAGCTAAATTTAGAACTTGCCTCAACAACGTGGGACCTGAAGAGATTTGCCATCCCTTGGGACAGAGAAGCACCTGATGGGAAAGTTAGTTTGGAAAGGAACAAGAATAAATTCTCCAAGGAAATTTCCCATTCCTTCAAATATGTATCAGAGAAGTAGATAATGGCAGCAAAGCTCTTGGGTAACACATATGCATCAGTGTCTTCAGTTTAACAGGTGGCAAATTATTACAATTACGTAGCTTGTGCTTGTTCTCCACAATATCTCCTATAACAGTAAATTAAGTGTATTTGTACAAATGATCACACAATTAATTACAATAAAATACAAAAAAGCATTGAAATACATCAGTAACGTGTCCTTTACCCCAAACCAATAATTCTTTATTTTAATGATTTTAGCCTAAGATGTGGTCTAGCTTTGTAGGACCCTGGAAAAAGGTTATGTCTCTGTCTAGTTCCCAGTGAGTTTCAGCAGAAATGAATTACCTGGAGTATTTGTATGTATACACTGGCTTATACTTATCATTTTGTAAATTATTTTGTGTACGCACAGATTTTGCATTTACCTGCTTTACAGTAAAGAAAAAAGTTAATAGCAATGAGGCAGAATGTACAGTAAGGATAAATTATTTTATGTTACAATCAGCAGTAGAATTTAATGAACATGTGGAAATTTATACTTGTCACTGTAGGGGAGGAAGACATTTCCTCTTCCCAAGTGTGGGTTCGTCTGGCTGGAGAACAAATTAAATTCACGTGAGACAGAATAGCAAGAGAAAATTAAACAAAGCTTTATGAGGAACCATGGCCTGGGGCCTTTCTTCCCGAAGGAAGAAACGGCACCGAAGAAGTGAGGTGCACAGAGTGGTTATATACTCCCAAACAGGGTGTTTCACATATGATTGAAATGTCCCTCCCACAATAGTCAAAAGATTGCCCTGTCAGCACAGCGCTTGATGGACACAGCAGATAGTGGGTCTGCTGTCTTGGTGGGCGTAGCAGGAGGCAAGTCTATTGTCTGGAGCTGGACGATCACAGGTGAGAGCAGCAATCAGTTCCTAGCCTAAGGAAGGATGCTCAATCCTTAAAGAAATGCCAAGGTTGGGAGTGGGAGGGAAGTCAGTTACAGGAGGTTACCAGGCAAGCACAATAAAATGCCGATTTAAGTCCTTGCCTTTGGCATTGATGAAGAGTTTCTAGAGAGAAGGTCATCTCCTTTCTTCTTCCTGGTGCAGAGAGGGAGGCACCTTTTACAGATAGAGATTTACCTCACAAGTGTAAATGTGTCCTAAGAAAGGGCAAGTTCCATTCCTCCTTCCCTGTCCCAGTTTATCAAAAGCAATCAGGCTCAAATAATCCTGATGCCAAAGAGACATATCTTGGGGTGGCCAATTTCAGGTCCCTACATTACCATCCTGAAATGATTCACATATTCTAAAATAGTACTCAAAAGATGGTCAATACAGAGAGTATTCCCAATGCCACCATTGTTACGTAATCAGGGGCACTATTTTCTCATTTTCTTGTGCTTCCTGGAAATGTGCAATACAGTGTTTATTTGATTCATTTATATCTTGGAATATGGTTACCCCATATCATTAGCTAACATCTGCACTACATCACATAATTATTATTTATTTTGTAGTGAGACTACTTAAGATCTAGGCTATTATCAACTTTGAAGTATATAATACAGTACTGTAACTATAATCACAGTGCTGTGCATTAGATCTATAGAACTTATTCCTCTTATAACTGCAAGGTTTTACCCCTCAACCCACATCTCCCCAACTCCGCCACCCTGAGCCCCAGGTAACCACCAATCTACACTGTGTTTCTATGAGTTCAGCTTTTCTAGATTCCACATATAAGTAATATACAGTATTTGTCTTTCTCTGTCTGACTCATCTCACTTAGCATAATGCTCTAAGTTCCTTACACTGTAGTAGGAACCTATTAAGAGTAAGCTTTTTGAGTCATGAAGCTATAATGCCTATGAAACTCCAGAAGTTTACTGATTATTTCTGGATCTCACTTTCAGTATCTGTATAATGAAGTTGTTAGAGACAACTCAGGAAACACAAGATAATATTTGAAATATATGATAATGTATATGGAAGAAAGTTAAATAGTGTAAGAAAAACACAAAAAAATTGGTAAGATATCCACAATGGTTTATATTTGAATCCATACCTTTTGCCTCATGAATCTAGTGCTGAATAAGGAGGTGCTTAAAAAGCACATTTATAGAAGGGAAAGTAGAAATATTCTATGGGGCAGAATAATGAGAACACACGATTTATCTCTCTGACCCAATGAAGGAGTCCAATCAAGGCGGGGACCAACATGGTTGACGAAGATTCAGGGAGGGTGGAGCATTACATTTGCAGCTTTACAGGTGGGATTTGGATACACACAAAATTGGCATTTCCAGTACCTCCCAATTTTCAAAGTACTACCATGAATAATAGTACACTAATTTATTTTGGAAAAGAGCAGACTTTGGCTTTTTCTTTGAAAGCATTATCCCAACACATTTTTTTTTTTTAAATAAAAAGATCATTCTTGTACATATGAACTATATTAGTGGAAACAGGCTGCAAAGGCTGTTTATTTCTACTGTTTGTTGAATATCCACCAGCCTAACAACAGGAAAATATTTAACAACATACATTTACTGAGCCGTTACTCATGCAAATCCTATGCTAAGGATCAGAGGAATGTAAAAAGACATATATATAAATACATGAAATACATAGTTCAATAAAGAATGTACTAGGTGTAGTGGATGTTATACAATTGAAAGAGATCAGAATATGCCATCCTAAAGTAGGTCACCTTGTCATATTGATTATTTTGAATTAAAGTTACTTAAGAAACAGTCAGTGTAAGAAGGATACTCTGACCCTCCTTTGTCCTCCGAAAAGTAGGAAATAAATCTCTCATGTGAAAGTTATGCCTGCTGCACCGAGGGTAGAAGGCATCCTTATCACCGGAGAGAAGGAAATTGAGGACCAAGAAGGCTATATAAACAAAACTTATTTCTTCTTCACTAATTTACTACCCCAGGCCCAAACCCCTTAATCTTGTCAATTCTTCACAAATTTAGTGTTTCTTTGTCTAAAAGGTTTAAAAGCTGCCTGCTTTGGTCACTTGTTTGAGTCTCATATTTTTTATGGAGTTCCTGTGCAAATGAAATTAAATTTGTTTTTCTCCTGTTAATCTGGTTTATTAAGTCTGTTTAATCATTAAACCAGTCAAAGAAACTAGAGGGAAGAAGGGAAAAGTTTTCTGCGCCTACATAGTCAAAATATTATAGAGGTGAGGGTAACTGACATGTACCTGGGGGAAAAGTCAGACAATGACTAATGAAAATCAATATGTAAGATTATCATATTTCTAAATGGTAGGTGAAGGAAATGTTTCAGAAATAGAAGCCATAGTGTAAACAATGAAAATGAGATGGAAATCATTAAGTAGAGGATCTGTCTGTATTCCATTAGACATCTGATTCACTTGAGGAAGGTAGAGGTTCATGGTAGCCATGAAACATAGCATTAAAATAAAGTCTGGTAAATTTCTGACATTGATCACTTTGGTGAATAGAGTGAAGAATTAAAAGTTTAGGCTTTGCTAAAGTTGTTGCAACATTCTCAGTGTAAAAGACAGAACCAGAAATCTAATTAATCATGTTCTCATAACACAGAAGGCAGAAACTCTATAAATTTAATTCCCAACAGTCACTGGTTCAAAATAAAATGCAATCTGCCTATTGTTCATGTACCAGTGATAAGGACAGAGAGGCTAGCTCAATGCAGGTAGGTTTATAAATGGTTAAATTCAAAGAATATCATGGGGAAAAAACTTTACACTTTTGGAAAATGGAAAATTAAGTATTGAGGAGTTTATAAATGAGTTATTTTATACTTGATTACTCAGTTAAAGAAACTCTAATGGCTAAACATGATATTTCTTTGTTAGACTTGTGTGAATTTGACTGACCTCATTTTTTGTTTGTATAAGGAACTTAAAGATTTTACTTATAAATATTTTACTCAAGTTGATAAGTAAATCATTACTTTTTTATCACTGTGCGAGTGATATCATTGTGTATGTAAATTTAATATTTGCTTTTGTCTCTTTCAATAATATAGATAACACATTACAAGTACCAATATATGTAAATCCACGTGCATATAGATCACATAACATAATAAGTCTAGAAAAAATGAAAATCAGACCGCCACCCACTTTCAAATTTTCCTGTATCAACAGACACACACATGCACGACGCATACGTAAATATAAGACAGAAGCCTATATCTCTCAGGAGCACTTATATTTCTTCTTCCAGTTTTCATTTTAATGAAGTCAATTTATAACCCTAAAATATGCAAATTTACAAATTATAGTCTGCTGATTCCACTTGTTTTCATGACTTGTCTTGCGGTGAAGTGATTTGTCATTTGGCAAAGGTCAGTCAGTCAAACATGGGTTATAAGCACTAAAGCAAATCAATGAAGAAGAGTGATAAAAGAATTTTATAAAGCCTATTTTATGTCTCAGTAAATGCTAGGGATGACATATACAAAAAGCGGTACTATAATAATTTTCATTTGTTAACTTATAAGAAACATGTCAGTGATAAAATCAATTTTCTTTAATGAAGCAATGAACATGATCCTTCTTTCCAATCTCCACCTTAGTGTGCCAATTTTTCACTTGCTTGATGTTTATTTTATGTATTAATTTAATTATCCTGAGTTATTAATGTTTAGAATCCACCTGTTGTGCTTCCAGGTGATTTGCATTTAATGGTGATTCCAGTAGTTTCTTCACTAATGAATCCTATAATGTAGTGGAAATCAGAAAAATTAATTAGCTAATCTTACAAATTGCATCATAAACTATATATCACCTTGAATTAAAAAGGCAAGATACTCTAAGTTCAAGCAAAATATCTCAATGTAGGGTGCAGAGAATAAAAGATTCTCTGAAATTCAGTTTCAGAAATAAACAATGAATAGAAATACAATGGATGGTAGGGAGAGGAAAGGATTCTAGACAGAGAGGCTGGGAATTAGAGATCCTGAGGTGGGCAGACAATCCCTTCTTAGAGGATATGAAATGCAATATGGGAAGGATAGAGAGCAAAGTGGAGGGTCCTGGTAAAGTGTACCCTTGTTCTGAAATTCTCAGCTCAAGTCACTTCTACTCAGCTCTCCTTCCTATGTTCCCCCTTCTCAGTCCTGGTTAAATCCCCTCTGTGTGGTTTGCTAACAATACTCTACTCAAGGCATTATTTTCTCTCTCACTCTATTGATTAAACTATTAACTCCAATATGAGACTGTGTGCATCCTTTACTCGAGGACTGAGCATTTTATTCCTGTGTCCCGGTACCTGTGCTGTATCTGGGAGACAAACAAGAATGACAAATAAATAATAAAAATCAACATACTCAATAACAATTTTGAGTATTTATTAGATATTGGTCAAAGTAAATTAAATGAGGGTAGATATGTGCCTTGTATACACATATTTTATAGCTTTTAAGGAAGTACATAAAATGATTGTGGGTAATAAGTTAATAAATCTGTAAAGACATTCATATTAATTACACAGGAAGTGAAAAGCATTCATCTGTGTACTTTCTTGATGTACTCTGCATCATTTGCTCAGATTTTCTGGTGTTAAATATGGGTGGTCTGCCTTTTTGAGAAAACTTGGATATGGCTGTATATTTCAAGGACCATATAAGATTCATTAGCACTCTTAATTATCCATTGGAATCGTACTCATTATGTAATTGTAAATATCTTATGTTAAAGAATTTCAGAATGGAAGTAAAGCCTCAGAGGCTCCTTTGCTAGTGAAGGTAGAATTTGTGAGACATAGTGACAAATTAGTGAAAAATATGATGATGGAAAAATCTATGGTTAATGGTTTTTTGAGGAAAAGTTTTAAGGGCTTCCTCCTATATCATATTTTTTCAACTTACCCACAATCTCTTGTTAATCTTTCTTTTCTTTTTATTTTGTTGAGGACGATTAGCCCTGAGCTAACTGCTGCCAATCCTCCTCTTTTTGCTGAGGAAAACTGGCCCTGAGCTAACATCCATGCCCATCTTCCTCTACTTTATATGTGGGACGCTTATGACAGCACAGCTTCCCAAGCAGTGCCATGTCTGCACCTGGGATCCGAACAGGCAAACCCTGGACTGCCGAAGCGGAATGTGTGCACTTCACCACTGGACCACCAGGCCAGCCCCTAATCATTCTTAGCAATAGTGTGGGGGCCTGGAATTGGCCACCCCAAGATATGTCTTTTTGGCATGAGGATTATTTGGGGCTGATTGCTTTTAATAAACTGCAGACAGGAAAGGAGGCTCTGAGGGGTGGAACTTGCTTACCCTTTCTTAAGAATGAGTTACATTTATAAAGGAAATCTCCATCTGTAAAGATGTCTCCCTCTCTGGACCAGGAAGAAGGGATGACCCTATCTCTAGAAACTCTTAATCAATGCCAAAGGCAAGGACTTAAATCTGCATGATAATCTTATTCTTGTTTCTGGTAACCTCCTGTAACTGACTCCCCTCACCCCCAACATCCTCCTTTGTCTTTAGCTGGATGTGATATTTAAGGTGGTAGCTTTAGCCATTTTGGCAAGTTGCTCAGCTTGCCTGAGCCTCTCCCATGTATACATGTTATAAAGCTTTGTTTAATTTTCTCTTGCTATTCTATCTCATGTGAATTTAATTCGTTGTCCAGCCAGACGAACCCAGAGAGGATAGAGGAAATGTCTTCCTCCCCTACAATAGCGATGTAGCAGAAAACATTTTTTTGAAATACATTAAAGTCCAACTAATCAGAGAGTAAGTGGATTGCCACTATTTTAAAGTTATACACATGCCATCTTCCTTCCATGAGACATATGAGAGTAATATCATTTAAAGATTGAGTTTATCTGCATATTGGCCCCTTTAATCACATATAAAGAGTGCAAACTAAGAAGAAGGAAATATTATTCTAATAAATGAGACATCTTAAGCTCAGTAAATATATGTCTAAAAATTGAAGTAACAATTGATTAATTTAGGCTTCACCTCCTTGAATTTATGCAATTTTGAGTTTGAAATATCATTTGCTGGGAACGTTATACAGTAGATTCGTAGAGGGGCAAAAAACTTCCCTTTTTTCCTTCTAGGTTCTTTAACTGGTCTAATAATTCAATTGACATAAGACAGATTAACAGGAGAAGAACAAATTTCATATATAGAGGAGGCCCAAAGATATAAGACCCAAAGACAGTCAGATGATTACTGATATGTTGTCCAGAACTAAAGAGAAGGAGTAAGGGTCTGGGGCTTCAAAGAGGAAGAAGACAATTCACAGGATGATGAGAAGAGCAAATGTTTCGTTAACCAGTGTTTGCTGTGCCATGCAGAGAAGCCTTTCTGATCAAAAGTTATCTTTGGCATTAGATTTCTTGTGGAGCAGGCCTTCCATAAATTCTTTAAGGAAGTTGAGAAGAAGGTAAACAGAACTTCCTGAGAGTGAGTTTGGCCTTGCTTGTCTTCAACTCAAAATTATTCCCATTCCAAAGTGGTATATTTTGGGGTCATATATTCTTTTCCCCCTCATTCATGACTAAATAGAAACTTGGAGCCAATGGCCTAAACTAAACTTCTATGGGATTCTACAGGAATAACGAAAACAAAATATCAAAATCTTTGATCTATTCTAGCTCATCTACTTCATGCCACACCCATCCCTTCCATTCTCTGCATCATTACATAACACTGTTATCACGTATCTACCGGCGACTGATGGAAAATATTATTGTCCAAATAGGATATTACCAATGACTGTGAAGTGGGTAATGTAATAAGCATGTTTCTGTATCTGAACTCCTTTTCTATGGCCATTGTACTGAAATCTCTAAAGATAACAATGACATAGTGATGGTAGATTAGGGTCACATGCCCAAATATAACAGCATGTAACACAGTGAACAGATAGATCCATGTTGGTGATACGTTGTATAACTAAGTTTGTTACAACACAGCTGTACTAAGCTGTATAACCCAGTGTATGGGAGGTTGTGTTAAAGGCAGAGGAAGAAAGTTTAACCTCTCTGCAAATTCATGTCCAGAAATATGCGCTCTGAATTAGACACCGAATGCAACACTAAATGCTGTGGTGTTTCACAAATCACTCTTCCTGATTAGAGCTCAGTCCCCTGTAAAGGAGGGCTGCACACCACAGTATGTCTAAGTTTTTTCCAGGTGCCACAATCCATCTCTATATATCTGTGGTTCTAATGCTGTGTAAACTGTCCCTATTACTGCAGATATTTACAAGCCAACAAGCAAAACAAAACAAAGAGTGGCTCCATCTTCATACAAAGAATTGAATTGTATCACTAGGCTGATTTGACCTCAGCGGCAATAATGATATCAACTAGAGTGTGAATTGTGGCATTTCAAATACTTTTAATCACAGCTCTATTAACTGGCCTCATATTCTGCATTCAGACTTTAGCATACACTTCACAGATATGGTTATGCACTTTATTAGGATTCAGGAAAATAAAAATTAAAATCACAGTATAGTACTATAACTCACCTAAAGAGTAGATAAAATGAAAAAGATTCACAATATTAATATCGAGTACTCGTGTGGATGTGGAACAACTACAGCTCTCACACGTAGACAGTAGAAGTAAGAACTGATGTTCAACTTTGGAAAACTGTATGGCAGTATCTATCACAGCTGGCCCTAAAATTCCATTCCTAGTTTTATATCCAATAGAAATGAGCGAGTATGTACACCCAAAGCTTCTCCAAAAAATGATCAATGTAGCATTATTTGGAATTTGACAAATAATCTATAGTATGTTTGTTCATTGGGACACTTCCCAGCAAAGAGAAAGAATGAAGTATCATCACATGCAACAGCATGGAGGACTCTCATATATATACATTATTGAGTGGAAGGATCTAGATGTTAAAGGATAAAAACCTAATGATTTCCATTCTATATAGTTTTTATAAAACTATCCTATAAGGCATCAATTTTTGTTAGGGCCCACAGACAGTCTCTGAAATTCTCATTTTATTCTGTTTTATGGTCAGATGGTCAGGGTTGGAATACAAGACTTTTAATTTTCAAAAGCTCACCTGTTTAAAAAAATATATGTATATGGTTTATATATATACATATATAAAACTTAAGAGGTTTTCTAAAAACAAAAGTGATTTCCTCTCACATAGTAGACAACTGCAGGATTTTATTATTAATTTTAAATCTTGAGCAGTTTCTTGTACACAATATGTTTTCAAGATATTCTTGTAAAATTAATAAAGCACACAATATTCACAGACTATTTCATTAAATGATTATCCTTTATGTTACTGAAAAGTACAACCTTGCTTATAGAACAGAAGTGTTTTTAGTAACCCATAGGCACTGCTTTTCTTATTTCCTGAAACAGGGGGACTTAGTGAACCTGGTTTTCCTTGATAGCATTATCACACACTGAATTCACATGATAACGGCCATGCCTCAGGGCCAGACAACCATTTTCTCAAAGAAGTTTATACGTAGTCAGTTGCCTACATGCTTACTTGTGATGTTTAAGGGCATCACTGACACCAGAAAAGCCATGTAGATTTAGATTTTTTTCCTCACTTGTTTTTCTCTGAGGCCTTAAATCCTACGTTAAGTCTTTCCCCTCCATAGCTAGAGAAAGCCATTCTATGAAAACACAAATTCTTTGGGAAGTAATTTAGATTGTCCTATTTTTTTTAGCAGATATTGTTACCTATGCTTCAGATTTAACAGTGGGAGTTAAATTTCATGAGCTGGAAGGGAAGCCATGTTTATAAACATGGAGTCTGAATCCCGATAAACAGAGTGTAGCCTGAGGAAACTGGCATCTGTGGAGACAGGGAAGACCTGAGGGAAAACAAGTATGAATGGGAATCAGAGGAAAGTGACCAAGGAAGACTCCTCTTCCAAATATGCACCGGAGAACTAGAGAATGGCAGTAGAGCTCTTAGGTATCACAAATACATCATTTTCTTGTGTTTACCTGATGGAAAATTACCAGCAATTACTTTGGTGGTTTGAAATTTGGCTCAGCAATATCTCCCACAGGAGTACATTTGGTATTTTAGTATCAGGGTCATCACACAATTATTAGCAACATATTATGAAAAAGCATTAAAAATTGTCACTAAAATCACTGTGCCAAAAATTAAAAAGATACAAATTTAAATGAATTTGCCTGAAGAGTATTCTAGCTTTATAAAAAGCAGAGACAAACTCCATAACACAAACCAGAGAAATAAGTAAACAAAAATAACTACAAAATGTATGTTTCTGTTTAATCAGGGCAGTTTTTCAGAAGAAATGTGAAATTAATATGAAACGTATTAGAATGCATAATCTGGCACATACCTTGCACATCTTAATTTTGCTGTTTGTTTACACAAATTTTTCATTTATGGGTTTGTGGCAATTAAGACTCAAGATGTGCAGCTAATCTATGTGGTTATTGTACATATTTTGAACATTAAGTAATGGTAGACATTTAACGAACACATAGCAACCTATGCTTGTAATTGTACAGCAATGATTCACACACATGCTAGAATATTACTCAGTAAAAAGACTATATGGAGATTATCCCTCTAAGCCGTCGGGTTCCACAAGCTCAAAGGACATCATTTTCTTTCTTTTCTGTTTTTTGTTTTTTGAGGAAGATTAGCCCTGAGCTAAGGTCTGCCACCAATCCTCCTCTTTTTCTGAGAAAGACTGGCCCACAGCTAACATAAATGCCCATCTTCCTCTACCTTCTATGTGGGATGCCTAACCACAGCATGGCTTGACATGTGGTGCCATGTCCGCACCCAGGATCCAAACCAGCGAACCTCGGGCCGCCAAAGCAGAATGTGCGAACTTAACTGCTGCACCACTGGGCTGGCCCCAATTTCTTTATTTTCTGTTTAATTCTTAGAATGGTATGTCATTTTCACTTCACACCAACTTAATGAAGTTCAAGCGCCCAACTGACTTAAAGAAAACAGATTACATTCCAATGTGGCGACGCTTCTGCCCTCAACCACTGAAAATGTAAATTGAATGGTCTCTCAGTTCTCTCAGAAATCTAGGAGTCTATGGGTCATTAAGCTTTGAATTTTTAAGTAGCGCTTTAACATAATACACTTTAACATTCTATGAGAGTATTTAAGGGAGTTATCTTTTAAGACAAATTTGTTTCATTGCACTGTATTCAGGAATCTATCGCAAGCAATTTCTATGAAGTCAATGTAGATAAATGTTTGAGAGACTCTAGAAGTAACCATCAACTCTGGGTTCCAATATCTGTGTCATACAATGAATTTTTTAGGGACAACTGAAGACATATGTGATAATATAAAATATATGATATGTGGTGATAATTAAATAATATAAAACATCTGACTATGGTAAAAAAGCCTAAATTCTCCTTTTTGAAAGTTAAATCATTTTATTCTTAAAGGCCATTTCTTAGAATTTATTTTATAGAAAGACTTGGCTAGGAAAAATTATGTAAGTGTAATTTTACTCGTATCAAGAGTTTTTATGAAGCAAAGATTGTATATAATCCAAGCGGCCATTCGCGGAGAATAGATTGAATCAGTTAATGTACATCAATAGCAAGGACTGCATTGCCTTTTTTCATAACACTCATTTAAATGTATAAAATATTGGTGCTGTCCCAGTGGTGTAGTGGTTAAGTTTGCGCACTCTACTTCAGCGGCCCAGGGTTTGCAGGTTTGGATCCTGGATGCGGACCTACGAACCACACATCAGGCCATGCAGTGGCAGCATCCCACACACAAAATGGAGGAAGATGGGCACAGATGTTAGCTCAGGGCTAATCTTCCTCAGCAAAAAAATATATTTATACAATATTTTTACAAAACATGTTTGTTCTGACATCATTTCTGTTTAAAAATAAAAAATCTCACAACATAGGCAGCAGAATCTAGTTATTTCTAGGCAGTGTGATTTTAGTCATTATTTTTGCTGTATTCACAAAAATCTTTATTCTGTGACTATGTTTATTGGGAAAGTGTTTGTGCATGTGTGCCTGGGTAAGTGTGTGAGCATGAGTGGGTTAGTATTTGTTTCCTAAATTTTTTAATTATAAAAAAAAATACCCCTATGGCAAATGTTGAGCTGGAAATAAGGAATGCTCATTGACCAGAGTCATTTTACTGTTGTTAAATAAGTATAGTATTGGGCAGTAAGGTAGAGAGGAACAAAAATAACATCTAAAAAAAAGTCATAAGTTCTTTCTTAGTCACATAGCCTGTAGGAAATAACAGGTGATAAATGATATTATTGTGCTTGTCACTTAATCCCCAGAGACCCAGTGTTTAACTTCCAGGGACCAGACACAGAGACGGTTATAAAATCCAGCTCAGTCAGAAGGCAATGCTGAACCCCCCTGCAAAGACAGTTGCATGCAACAAAGAAAACAGTAGCTCTGGAACAGGTACAAATATTTATTGTTGTTTTTATTATTTATATTTTAGATTTCTTTGATTCTTTTATACACTTTTGCTGAAAGCATGTTATAAAAGCAAAGGAGGGTATAAAATATTATACAACCCAATTTTAATCACTTTTATCATTCTAGTTATTTTAAATACATATATACATAGACAGCAAACAATATAATAAAATACAATTATGGACTGTGTATGTGGTCAGTTTTTGTTTTTAATCGCACCTGTCCTTTACTATTTTTTAAAGATATTTTCTTTTTTAAGGAAAGGATTTTTTAAAAGATCTTTCTACAGAGACAGCTATTTAGATGAATTCAGACCAAGGATTTAGAGACCTGCACAGTGGTCACTAGATAATTATTCAGATACTCTTTTTCTATTCTTCTTCTACATTCAACTCCACTTTTCTTATATTTTTAGAGAACAGAGGAGGTCATGGCTGACATTACATACAACAGAATTGACTTGGCTAAAACATAACAGTGGGACATAGAATTCAGGTGGCCTCCCAAGGACCACCAGCTCTTTTAAAGGAAGGCAAACTTCAGAGATGTTTAAGAAAAATAGGCATAAAAGAAAAACATAAATCAATATTACTGTTTCTAGGGATTGGGATGGTGCACAGTTCAGACATGACTATTTCTGATGTCATGGGATTTTGGACACATGAAAACTTTTATCATGTGTGCTACACATCTGTTCTGCTGGTGAATAGATTTTGTAGGAGCCAGGTTAGGGCTGGCATATTCCTGTCTGTGCACTCTGCTGCATCACTCATGGAGAACTTTCTACCCCTTTCTCCAGCAACTACCACCTTCCCTGAGCCAGTGAGTCCTAAATCACATCTATCTCTACCCCTTGTTAATTTATACTGGTTAGGACCTGATGGGTTAATGGGGAAGAGAGGACATTTTATATCCAGGAGTCAGCCAGAGCTCTGTCTGCTCCACAGTTGTAGATGATGAGGGAAAAACAAAGAAGTATATTAATTATGTACATCTGTCACTTAACTATGACTCTCTATTACAGGATATAACAGCATTTCCGCAGTATTGAAAAAAACAACAAGAATCATGTCAGAAGATGAGGGTTATGTGGACCAATTAATTTAAGGGGTGCAGCATCATGACTGTCCTCCTTTCCTACAGCTACATCATAATTACCATCCTTAGAATGAACTCAGCTGAGGGGAGATGCAAAGCCTTCTCTACTTGAGCCTCCCACTTAACTGCTGTTGCTATATTTTACGGCACACTCCTGTTCATGTATTTCCGACCCAGCTCCAGTTACTCCATGGACACAGACAAAATGGCCTCTGTTTTCTACACAGTTGTGATCCCAATGTTAAACCCACTGATCTACAGCTTAAGGAATAAGGATGTGAAAGGTGCCCTGAAAAAAGCAATTGACACTATGTTTTGCTCTGTGTGAAACCATGTTTTCACCCAAATGTATTTGTTTAATAATTCTGAAAGCTAAAGTTCAGGTAGTTTGACATAGATTCCTGTAGTGCACCAATGCATCTTTTAGATATTTCCCGCTACTTGTTTTTGTGCTTAAATTAACGGTAGGGAGCAGTCATTTCTGATCTGAATCTTCTCTCCAGGCTAAGGAAGAGTAGTAACAGTTTCATTATCCTGTTTTTCAAAGATGATCTTCTTATACTTCTCTTCTCTGCTCAAGAGTATGACTTTGTGAGATATCATGGGCAGAGAAACTTCTCCCCACATGTCAATTCAACTTGCCCTCCTAAGGTTCCATTTTTATTAAACAATGAGTTTAGTAAATTTGCTCATCCAGAATGGAGGGTTAGAGGGTTAAAATACTTTTGTTTATATCTTTCCAAAGTACTTATATCATTCTGTAAATATTCATTCCTAACACTTAGATGTATGAAAGTAGTCCATAAATAAAAAAGGATAAAAAAAATCTCCTGTCCTAAGTCAAATTTTCATAAATGCAAGGCTCTGTCTTCTCTTGTTCGCCAATATTTCTACTTTGCCATTTGCAATGCTTTGCTCCAGGAAGTCATTCAAAAACATCTCTTGAATAATGAATGAAAGTCCTCTGTAAGATTGATGCAAAAAGGAGCCTTTGTAAATTCACAAATTAAAAGAGCTCCCTTTATTTATTTATTCTTATTCTCATAGGCTCATCTTAGATAAAATCTGTATGTGTTTCTCGTCTTTTGGCCTAACCTGAACAAGTATCAGAGACAGGGATCATTTGATGTAGAGAACTTCTTGGATTCTCTCTTCCTCATCATTCTGTCTCGATTATTATTATTAGCAGACATCCCCAGGATCAGCAGCTGTAGATTCATATTGCAACTCATGGACTTTACATCAGGTTGTGGATTTCCCTTCTTGCCCTCACTCTAGAGAACAGATGCGGTGCTATTGACAACTGTACGGAAACTGCATGAATGGAATTTGGGGGTAAAGGATTTGGACCTTCTCAAAGGCCACTGGAAAAGAGAACTCTATCTCCCCTGATGTGTTCATAGCATTATACTGGTTCAAATAAAAAGTTTTAGAAAACCTGAAAGGCCAAATTGATACAGTTTAAGTTGTAAAGTAATAGTGATTAACAAAAATATATGTTCAATGGAAAAAAAGAAAAATAAGTAGTATTTAATTTAATATTCCATAAGTAATGACTTATATTGGCTCTCTGTGCCTCTGTGAAATAAACTGAAAGTGTAATCTAAACACATTTTTAATAGCGGTCATTGCTGAGATCTGGATGTTAAATAATCCTTACTTTATTCTAATAAGTTAATTTTTTATGTTTTTCTGTTTTAAATTAACAATTACTCCAGTTATGAAAATATGTTAGAATTCAAGTTCTTAGGTCTATTCATTTTATTTTATGTTGTTTTCAAGAAAGGAAATGGAAGCATTCTTTTCTGATTCCAGGAGGACAGAGTAGTGAGTTATACAAGGTTTCCCATTTAAGTCCTCCTCTCTAATTTTATATATCCTTTTAGAGAATAAAATGTGTTGAATGTTATGTACTTCAAAACGTTGTAAGAGTAAAACCAAATATTTTAAAAATATGAAATTTCCAGCAGGTTATCTTTAATGACTAAACAGAGTTTTAAGACAAAAATATTTTATTACTCAGATATTTTCTTTTATAATCTCAAATAACTTTTTTTGCTGCTTATGGGATAATTTACATATCACTACCTCTTAATCATTGTCCAAAACCCTTTTACAGTCAATATACGTTATTAAAAATGTATTAAATATGCTCATATCTATAAAAGTTAAACCTACTCATGTTATGAAAAATTGGATTCAATGGCCATCTTTTACATATATATTTGAGGAAAAAGATATATCCCTTTCTTTCTTTACCTTTTTTTTTTATTTTGGTGAGGGAGATTTGCCCTGAGCTAACATCCATTTCCATGCCTCCTTTTTTTCCCTTTGGCTTGAGGAAGATTGGCCTTGAGCTATCATCTGTGCCAATCTTCGTCTACTTTGTATGTGAGATGCCTCCATAGCATGGCTGATGAGTGGAGTAGGTCCACACCCAGGATCTGAACCTGTGAACCTGGGCCACCGTGGTAGAGCACATAGAATGTCAACTACTCAGCCATGGGGCTGGCCCCCTTCTTTACCTTTTTAAAGACACTGACTTAATAGCCTTTATACATGATCAGGAAAGCAGGATTTTTGTTTTTGTTTTATTTTCATTATAAGAAAATGGCCAAGCTGAGAGACAGTTTAAGATAAGAACTGGTCCTTGAAGAGAGACAAGCCTGAGATTATAAGGATTTATATATATATATATATGTGTGTGTGTGTGTGTGTGTGTATAAGCAATCAGATATACATGATTGTTCAAGAGAGTTTCTAAGATTATACGGAGTCTACTAACTCCCCATCAGACACTAAATCCCTGGTGCTGAAGGAAAAAGATGTCATTCATGGCACTATGTCATATAAAAATTCTCCAGGTTGCATCCTTATCCCCTTGGAGCCTACTCACTCAATCTGTCAGATTCCCATTGCAGATCGCAGCCTCAGGTTACAGTTAGAGCTCTCTGCCCACCCAGTATGACTTCTTTGTCCTGACCCTGCCTTCACTCCTGGATAGAGCTGAGCAGAGCTTTCTTCATAGCTACCCATGCTAGCCAGACCATTTCCATGCCAGGCCAGATGCCTGAAACCATTCTACTGATCTAAGCCTCAGACCCCATATTGCCAAGAAATGAGTTTAGATAATTAATCCCAGGGTACTCCATTTTATGTTATTCTGTACGGTCCTATCCTAAGGGCCATGGCTGACATGGCACACTTAACAGCAAAGAAGTGGCATCTATGTATTGTGATGAACCCATGCACTTTGAGAACATTTCCTGCTCAGTGTTTAGGATGAAGCACTTGGTGTCATTCCATTCTTCCCTATTAAAATTCCACATTAGCCAGAGCCTTACCTCACTGCTGATCTGTATAGATAAAACTCTACTTTTAAAGATAGTTTCCATTGCAGTAAATGGAACTGCTATTTTGATTTATAACCTAATGTGCATTTTCACTCTCAGAAGGCTTTCCTCCCTAATTCTTCCTTTCTCCTACTCTCAGCCTCACTTTTGGTTTAGTATTTTCTTTAGACTTCCAGTCATACCTTCTGTATGAGTCATGCCCCAGGAACGTTCCAAAATATCATCCCACCATTTCTAGTTTCCTGTTCCCATCTCTGGCTCCAAGAACATAGTCTCTTTCAGTAATTGTGTGTAATGCCCCAGTGTTATAGATCAATTTCTTTTATCATAGTTCCTTATATTGGTATCTATAAACATAAGCATGACCAGTGATGACAATTATGTTCTATGTATAATGATACAAGCACTTAGCTCCATATTGATGCAAAGCTGGTTAGCTAAATTTCTTAAATCAAAACAATAAAAATTCTCACTATATCAATAAATATGTGGCCTCATCTTAAGAGACACCAAATGCAACCTAGTTTCAAATCTTCTGTGAAAACATACTATGAACAAAAGAAATGGTGGCAACAAAATTGGGTCTGAATCTCTACTCTCAACTTACGATAACTATGACCTTCAACACATCACTTTTCTCTTTGAGCCTCAGTTTCCACTCTGTTAAAAGAAGGGCTAAAACAAGATAATCTTTATTATGTATTCCAGTTCCACATTCTGTATTCATATAGATATGAATCTATCAACACATATACCTATTTCAATTTGGGGTAATTAAAAAAGTAGCAGATGGGTGGGAATATATTTATACTAAAGGAATACATTTCATCTCTAGGCCAATTTGATCAGAAATGGAAGTGGTAATGATGACAGATATCACAGATTGCAAGAGCCCCAAAATCATCAAGTCGGACCCAGTTAACTGGCCTTTCAGTCTGAATTTTTACTTTAAGGATCACATTATAAAAGTGGATATCCAACTTTATTAGTCATCATGGAAATCAAATACTCTACATGACAGCTGAAATTAAAATGATATACAGTGTTAAGTATCGGTGAGGAAGTGGAGGTGCCAGAGAACTCATACACTGAGAATTTGATAGTGGAAGTGTGGATTGGCAAACTTCATAGAAAACTATATGATGACATTTACCAAATCTAAATTTTATACACACACATGCCTGAATATATTTTCAGCTCCTGGTTTTACGCAAGATAAATAATTGTATATCTGTAACAAAAAACATCTACCATAATGTCCATTTAACATTATTGGCAATAAGAAAGGGAACACAACTCAACTGTATATCCATGGTAAGTAGATAAATAAGAAATGATATATTTTTACAAAAGAATGCTATTGAACAACGAGAATGAAGGTACTGCAACTGTATGGAACAACATGGATAGACTGTACAAGTATGTTAATAATTGAAACAACATATGACTTAATCATCTAGTTATGTATGGTTCCAAAAAAATATGAAACTAATCTACCATAATAAAAACTATGAATGTAATTTGCATAAGAGATTAGTGACTTAAGAAGGAAAAAGTAGAAGGCTTCGGTGATTCTAGTAATGTTTCGCTTCTTGGACTGGGTCCTGGTTACTGGGGTATATGTTGTTTTAAATTTATCTATCTGAATACTTATCATTTAAATCTTCTCTATATGTGCATTACTATCATAAAGGTTTTCCAAAAGAAGTCCATTCACCATTATATTGTAAGCAAGTTTAGAATTTTATGATTATAATTTTTTTGTTTCCAGTCATACCTTGTATACCATAAAGTTTGCTGTATTTTTGTAAAATAATGGAACAATTTTCATTGACTATTTCAGTGAAAAATTATCTCTTTTGTTAAAAATGGTTACTGTGTGTATTTAAAGCAGAGCTATGTTATTCAAACCATGAGCACTTCTAATATTGTTTCCGGGAACAAAGAGACTTAGTGAACCTGGTTTTCCTTGGTACCATTATCATGCATTGAACTTATTCAAAATGGCCTAACTCAGGACCATACAACTATTTTCTGAAGGAAAGCGTTTATAAGTAGACAGTTGCCTACATAGCATTACATTTAGGGGCACCAGTGAAGTTGTTTAGATATAGATTTTTTTTCTCATTTGTAGATGTGTTAAATTCCAACCAAGTTACTTTCTTCCGTGATGTAAGAAAGTCATCTTCAATTAAATACAAGTCCCTTTGGAAGGTTAATTATTCAATTGTTAATAACAATGTAGCCAGTAAAGCTCAGGTTTTAATGGAAAGAGGTTGAGGGACATTAGACTAAGTGGTCTGCATGAACAGTCATGTGTAGGAAGTTAAATTTAGCTCCTAACTCAACAGAGTGTAATCTAAAGAGATTTGTCATCCTTGTACACAGAGACGCCCTTGATGAGAAAATGAGTTTGGAAAGAAATCAGAATAAAGTGGCTAGAGACAAATCTCCTTCCTTTTATATGCTCCAGGGAAGTAGATAATGGTAGTAAAGCTCTTGGGTAACACAAACGCATGACGTCTTGAGTTTAATCATGAAAAATTAGTGCAATTACTTAATTTGAATTGGTCTCCACAATATGTCTTACAGGAGTAGATTTGATATATTTGTATCAGCATTATCATACAAACAATGACAATAAAATATACAAAGGAGTTCTGATGCATCACTAAGGAGACACGTTCCCCAAATCAATAGTAATTTATTTAAATGATTTTAGACTAAAATGTGGTCTAGCTTTATTAGGAACCATTAAAAAAGGCAATGTCCCTCTCTAGTGCCAGGTGAGGTTTTAGAAAAAACAATTTATCTGCGGTATTTGGGGACATATACTGGCTTATGCCCATCACTTCACAAATTAGTTTTTGTACACAGGTACTTTGTATTTGTTTGTTTTGTGGTAAAGAAAAAGATATTAACTATAATAAGGCAGAATATACAGCAAGAATACATTATGTTATAATCTACAGTTGAATTTAATCAACACATAGAAATTTGTCCCCGTCAGTATCCTGCAATGATTCACATATTATAAAATATCACTCAGTACATGGTCAATAAAGAAAGCATCCCCCAAGGCCACCACAATGTTCAAATTCTGGGGCACCATTTTACTTATTTTCTACATGCTTCCTGAATTTGTGCAATGCAGCAACCCATTGCTCACCAAAACTGATAATGATGAAGTGTCCAGCTAAAGTGGATAAAATAGGTTATGTTTTAAAGTGGAAGCTCTTCCAATTATTCCCTTCTGCTCTCCATCACTGGTGGAATATTACCTTGGTTTAGAAGTGGGACTTGGGTGACCTCTCCGTTCCCTTAAAACTCTAAGAATCGGTGGGTCATTATTTTACCATAAATACTTTATAGCATTTCATGAGAGTTGCCAAGATTTTTTTTTAAAACAGTTTGTTTTTTAATTGAGATATAATAGACATATAACATTGTGTAAGTTTAAGGTGTGCTATGTACGGGAGGAAGAGATATTTCTTTACCTTTTTAACTTCTTCTGACTGGTCTAAGAATTAAATTGATGTGAGATAGAATAACAGGAGAAAATTGACAAAATTTGATAACATATATATATGGGAGAAATCCTGGAAAAGTAAGTAACTTGACAAAATGGCTGATGCCATCACCTTAAATACCATCTTCAGCTAGAGACAAAGGAAAATGTTGAGGGTAGCAGTTTGGTTATTCAAAGGGGAGGAAAGCAATTCACATGGGTAAGGAAAAGCAAATGTTTGCCATGTCTTGCATAGACAATGGGATATGGGGACAACTTTGATCAAATGGGCCTTGATGGATAGATTTCTCTATATCTGTCATACCAGGTTCACCCTATACTACAATTAATTGTGGTATTAGCTCCTTCTTGGAACAGACCTTCTGTCTTAAATTCTTTTAGGCAGTTCATGGGGAGATCAAAGTTTCTTCCTGAGTTTTTTTGTTTTTAAAAATAATCAAGCCAAAGAGACACATTTTGGGGTAGAAAATTCTACTGCCCTACAATTATGTGTTGATTTGATACATTTATATATTGCAATATGATTACCACCATATTATGAGCTACCACTTTCATCATATCACACAATTATCATTTCTTTTCTGTGGTGTGAACCTTTAAGATCTAGTCTCTTAGCAAGTTTGTAGGATATAATACAGTATTATTAACTATAATCATTATGCTGTGAGTTAGACCTCCAGAACTTATTCATCTTATGACTGCACATTTTTACCCTTTGAACAAGCTCTACTCAATTCCCCACAGCCCACCCCTGTTAACCACCATTCTAGTCTCTGTCTGTATGAGTTTGGGTGTTTTAGATTCCACGTATAAGAGATATCATTCAGTATTTGTCTTTTTCTGTCTAACATCTCATTTAGCATAATGCCTTCGAGCTCTTTACACTGTAGCTGGAACCTATTAAGAGCAAGTTTTTTGGAGTAGAAAAATATAATGCCTATGAAACTCCATAAGTTTAGTGATTACTTCTGATCTCACTTTTCTTGTCTCTATAATTAAGTTGTATTGTCTCTAACAATTTAGGAAACACAAGATAACATTTGAAATATGATATATCTGGAGATAAGTTAAATAATGTAAGGAAAAGACAAAATGTTAGAACTCAACAATGGTCTATATTTAAATCCATACCTTACAAATCTAGTGCTGAATGAAGAAGTGCTTAAAAAACACATTTATAGAAGGAGAGTAGGGACATTTTATAGGAAGAATGATGAGAAAACAGGATTTAGACTTCTGTCCCAATGAAAGAGTCCAATCATGTCAGGGATTGACATGGTTGACCAATATTCCAGGAGGGTAGACTATTATCTTGGTAGCTGTATGGGAGGATTTCAGTAAATGCAAAATTCACTCTTTAATACCTTCCAATTTTCAAAGTACTACACAAAAGTATTTTGGAACTAAAGAGACTTTTTTTGCCGCCTTTTCTCTGAAAGCATAATCTCAACATGTGTTTTTTTTTTTTATAAAAGGTTACCTTTGGGTATATTACTATATTAGCAGAAAGTGCCTCAAAGATTGTTTATTTCTACTCTTTGTTGAATATCCACCAGTATAACAATGGGGGACTATTTAACAATACAAAGGTACTGAGTCATTACTTATGCAAATAGTTATACTAAGGATTGTGGGAATGTAGAAAGTCACAAATATAAATAAAATTCATAATTCAATAAAGAATGTACTAGGTGTAGTGGATGGAATACAGTCAAAAAAATCATTGAAATGAGAGTGATTGACATGTACTTGAGGGAAAAGAATCAGGTAAGTACTAATGAAAGAAGTAATACATAAGGTTGCCAAATTTATTAATGGGAGGTGAATGAGATTGCTTCAGAAATGGAAGGCACGGTATGACAAATAAAAGGAGATGTAAATCATGTAAGTATAGGATCTTTGATCATTATTTAACATCTAGTTTTACTGGTGGAGGGTGAAGATTCCTGGCAGCCATGAAATATTACAGTCTTAACCTAAAAATAAAGGGTCAAATGAGAAACGGAGAGGCATTTATCTTGGAATCAAAAAAATGCAATTCAGGGAGCATCGCCTTAGGTAGAAACTCAAATAATGTTCTGATTACAGGATAGGGGTTCAGGGTTTTCTTGGCAAGAAGATGAGGTAAGTTGTACTAAAGAAGAGTTCATTGGAGCTAGATGAGGTGAGGGTAGATTTGTACATCATTGATTGGTTAGCAATTTGGTTATTAGCAAAGTCCAATTTCATCAGTCCTTACAAACAGAATATTTTTGCCCTTACTGATTTCTTGGAATGCTAGGGAATTGGTCCAGTTTGGAAGATAAAGAAATAACATGCACAAGGCAATTCCTCTGAAATGCTGGCTCAGGCTCTGTTTGAATATGGCTCCACTCAAGTCCTCTTTCACAGCATTATAATAAATTCTGATAAATTTTATCATTGATGAATTTGGTGTAAAAATGAAGACTTAAAAGTTCAGCCTTTGCTAAAGTTGTTGCACCATTCACAGGAGAAAACACAGAACCAGAAATCTAGTTGATTACATTCTCATAACACAGAAGAGTGAAGGCAGAGGGTTTAGAGATTTAAGTCTCAACAGTCACCAGGCAGAAATAAAACACAATCTGCCTATTGTTCATTTACCAGAGATAAGAACAGAAAGTCTTACTCACTTCAGGTAGGGTTTCAAATGGATACGTTTAAAGAATATGAGGGGAAAACCTTATTATTTTGAAAAATTAGCAATTTTAAGTATTAAGGAATTTGGAAATGAATCATTTTATACCTGCTTACTTTGTTAAACTCTGTAACTGAATAGCCAAACAATAATATTTCTTTGTTAGACCTTCATGAAATTTATTGACCTCATTTATCATGTGAATAAGGTTAAAGATTTTTACTAATATTTTAATCAAGAACTATAAGTAAATCATTACTTTGTATCACTGTGCAAGTGATATTGTATATGTAAGTTTAAGATTTTTTTGTCTTTTTCAAATAATAGAGATAACACATTATGAATACTAATATATGTAAATCCGGGTCCAAATGGACTGTAAGCCATAATATTTAAGTCCAGAAAAAAAATCAGATCACCATCCACACTCATATTTTCATATATCAACATACACACACACAATCATAATTCATACTTAAAGAAAAGACGGAATCCTACTTATCAGGGTCATTCATTTTCCCTCCTCCCATTATTATTTGAATGCAAAAGTCAACTTAAAATCCAAAGAGATGCAAATTTGTGCAGTATAGCCTATTTTTTCCACTTTTTGTTTTTGAGGAAGATTTGCCCTGAGCTAACATCTGTGCCAGTCTTCCTCTACTTTGCATGTGGGACCCTGCCACAGCATGGCTGATGAGTGGAGTAGGTCTGCACCTGGGATCCAAACCCGTGAACCCTGGGCCACTGACATAGAGTGTGTGAACCTTAACCACTTGGCCACAGTGCCAGTCCCCCACTTCTTTTTATCACTTCTCTTTGACTTGTCAGGGGATTTGTCTTTTGGCAAAGGTCAGTCATCCAAATGGGTTATAAACGCTCTAGCAAACAGGTAGGGAAGAGTGATAGAATAGTTCAATAAAATGTCTTTCATGTTTCAGTAAACACTAAAGATGCCATACACCAGAAACAATACCATTAAAATTCTCATTTAGTAACTTATATGTAATATCATTGTCAGTGATAAAATCAATTCTATTTTTTGAGTAACGCAATAAATGTGATCCTTTTTGTCAAATATGTATTGCCCAGTATCTTCTGGCCATTTCTAACTAACTTTGTTTATTCTTTTATACTATTTTGGATCTAAAATGAGCTTTCACTTTATTCAAATCTACTACTTGGCATTGGGTGACAGAAGCCAAGATGAATCACATGTTTCAGGAATGATATATATATACTCAGAATAAAAAATTATCAACATTCTATCCCAGATATTTTTGTTTTTTTCATAAGACAACATCTCTTTAAAAGTCACACGTTCTATTTTCTGATGGTAAGAAAGACAACTTACAGAAACAAATCTGTACTACATAAAAAAATTTTTTTGATCTATCATTTTCTGGATCATTTTTGTCGCATTTTAGAATAAAAACAAAGAAGAATGGCCCAGAAAAAGTTGTTCTTCCTTGACTGAATTCTCTCTTTTGAGAATTACCAATAACCTTGGGATGAAAGTGACCCTATTGACCATGTTTCTGGTTGTTTATCTCATTAATCTCCTAGTAAAACTTGGAGTGGTCATTTTAACTATAATGGGTTCTCAGCTGCACACATCCATGTACTTTTTCCTCAGCCACCTCTTTTGTGTGACCTCTAGTATTCCACAGCAATTGAGCCCCAAGATTCTGGTGGACTTATTTGCCAAGAAAATAAATTCCAGACTTGGCTTTGCTCTGCAATTCTTCATCTTCTGTATTTTTGCAGATTCTGAGTGTCTACTCCTGGCAATAATGGCATTTGATAGGTACAGGGTCATTAGCAACAACTTACGCTATATACTCAACACGTCCAGCAAGCTGTGCTCCCTATTCATGGCTGGAATGTATCTGGTGGGAATGACAGATGCTTTGATATACACAACATTAACATTCCACTTATGTTTTGTGGGTAAATGAGATTAACCATTTCTTCTGTTATATCCCTCCTCTCCTATTTCTCTCTTGCTCAGATACTCAGGTCAATGAATTAGTGATATTTAACCTTTCGGCTTCGTTGAGCTGAGCACCATTTCAGGTGTTCTTGTCTCTTATTGGTATATTATCCTATCAGTCTTGAAGCTCCACTCTACTGAGGAGAGGTTCAAAGCTTTTTCTACCTGCACCTCTGACTTGACTGCTGTTGTAATTTTCCAGAGAACTATGCTCTTCTTTCTCCCTGGATCAAAACAAAATGACCTAATTGTTTTACATCCTTGTGATTCTGATGTTAAATACACTGATTTATAACCTACAGAGCAAGCATGTGAAAGAGTCCCTAAGAAAACTAAAATATAAAATTTGGTTTGTAAGTAAATAGGTGTATACTATTAATAAACACGTATTTGTATACATATAGACCCACAAACATACCCTTGTGTTTTTCAAATAATTTAAGTTATACTATAACATTGTTTCAAACACCTTAATGAATACAATAAGTATTTTACTAAGCATATTGATACCAATATTTTGGAGATTCCTAAATATGCTATAATTTATTATATGCCTTCAATTTAAATAAGGTGCTCTCTATTTTTGGAAAACTTTCCAATCTCCATTTTAGTGTGCCAATTTTTCATGTGTTTGATGTTTGCTTTATGTGTTAATTTAATTATTATAAGAGCTATTAGAGTTTATAATGCACCTGTTATGAGTGCAAATGATTTGTATTTGATGGTGAATCTAGTAGTTTCTTTACTAATAATACCATAAGGTAGTGGAAATGGAAAACATTAATTAATGAATCCTACAAGTAATTTATAATAAACTGTACATGACCCAGAAGTAAAATGGCAAGATACTCTATGTTCAAGCAAAATGTCTCAACCTAGTGTGCAATAAAGAAAATATCCTTTAAAATTCAGTTTCAGATCTAAACAATGAACACAGATAAAAAGGATTCTAGACAGAGAGGCTGGGAATTAGAGATCTTGAAGTGGGCAGACAACACCTTCTTTGAGGATATGAAGTCCAACATGGGAAGGCTAGAGAGCGGAGTGGAGGGTCCTGATAAAATACATCCTTGAGTTGAAATTCTCAACTCAGTCACTTCCACTCAGCTTTCCTTCCCCTTTTCCCCCTTCTTAGTCCTGGTGAAATGTTCTATTTGTGGTTTATTAATAATATTTACCTCAAAGCATCGTTTTTATCTCATTCTGTTGATTAGACCATTGACTCCAATATGAGACTGTAAGCATTGTTGCTCAAGGCTGAGTGTATCATCCCTGTTAATCCAGTACCTGCAATGTATCCGGAACACAAAATGGAAAAACAAATAGAGAATAAAAACTGCATGCTCAACATTTTTCACTGTTTATTAGATATCGGTCAGAACAAATTAAGTGAGCAATATGATATGTATCCTGTGTATATATATTATAGCTTTTAAGAAAGTACATAAAGTGATTGTGGATGCTAAAGTAATAAATCTATAGACATTTTAATTACCCAGGGAGTAAAAAGCATTCATATGCTTACTTCTTGATGTGCTCTGCTTCATCTGTCTTTCCTTAAGATTTCTGATGTCAAAGCACTGGAAGCAGCTTGTGCAGAAAACATAGCTACATATCTGGAGGACCACACAAGATTCAATAACATTCTTACTTATCCATCAGAATTGCACCCCTTAGGGAATTATAAATACCCTGTGTGAAAGCACTTCAAAATGGAAGTAAAGACCAAGAGACTCCTCTGCTATTCAAGGTGGTATTTGTGGGATATAGTGACAAATTAGGGGAAAACATAGTCGTTGAAAAAATCTATGGTTAATGATATCATATAAAAATTGTTGTAAGGGTTTCTACCTATGCCATATTTTCTCAATTTACTGATACACTTTTGTGAATCTTTCTTAATAGCAGCAACATGGTAGAAAACATTGTTTAAAATATATTAAAGTCTAAACAAAAGTTCAGTGGATTGCCACTGATTCAGAAGCTATATCCATGACATCTCCGATTAATATGATATTTGATAGTAATATCATGTAAAGATCAAAGTGATCTGCTTATTTTCCCCTTTAATCACATCTAATAAGTATGAACAAGAAGGGAATTTTAAAACCAGTAAATGAGGTATCAAAAGCTCAGTAAATGTATGTCTAAAAATAGGAAAAAACAATTTGATTAATTGTTGACTCTATGTTCCTGAATTTATGCAATTAGAGTTTGAAAAGTCATTTACTGGAATATTGCATAGTAGATTCATGGAGTGGCAGAAAACTCTCCCCTTTTTCCCTTCTAGGTTCTTTGGCTGATGTAATAATTAAATTGACATAAGATAGGTTAACTGGAGAAAAACAAATCTCATACCTATGGAATCCCCAAAGACACAAAACCCAAAGACAGTCAAGCAATTGAGATTTATATGCCATCCTGAGCTGAGGAGAAGGTGGTAGGGGACTTGGGGTTCAAAGAGGGGAAGACAATTCACAGGTAGATGAGAAGAGCAAGTGTTTTGTACACGAATGTTTGCCATGCCATGCAGAGAAATCTTTCTGATCAAAAGTTATCTTTGGTATTACCTCTCTCCCGGTTCAGATCCTCTATCTAAATTCTTCTAGGCAGTACAGGAAAGGTAAACAACACTCCTTAGTGTATTGGGTCTTGCTTGTTTTCAACTTGAAATAATCCACACTCCAAAGTGGCATATTTTGTGGTCATGTATTCTACTCCCCCTTATTCATGGCTAAACAGGAACTTGGAGCCAATGGCCTGAACAAACTGTTCCATGTTGGGATTCTACAGAAATAGGGAAAATAGAATGTCAAAACCTTTGGTCTATTCTAGATCATCTACTTCAATTCTCACCATTTTTGTCCACTCTCTGCATTATTACATCACAGTGTTCTCACACTTCCACCAGGGACTGAAGGAAACTGTTATTGTCCAAATAGATTGCCAATAAATGTATGAAGTGGGTTGATATAATACACATGTTTCTATATCTGGACTCCTTTCCTTTAGACTTGGCGCTGAAATCTGTCTCTAAAGATAATAATGACATAGTGATGATACACTAGGGTCCTACATCCAAATACAACATCATGTAACACTGTGGACAGATAGATGCATACTGGTGGTAGGCTGTATGACTACATTTGTTAGAATGTAGCAGTAGTAAGCTCAGTGACTTTGTATATAGGATGCTGCATGTTAAAGCCAGAGGCAATAACTTTTAACCTTTTTGGAAAATCCTCTCTAGAAATACGCTATGAACCAGGTGTCCTACACAACTCTAAAAACTGTGGTGTTTCACATATCACTCTTCCTTGCTAGACCTCAGCCCCCTTCTGTAAAGGAGGGCCTCACACTACAGTATCTCTAAGGTCCTTTCCCATTGCCAATATCTGTCCCTACATCTATGATTCTCCTGCTCTGTAAACCTAGCCCCACTATTGGAGATATTTAAAAACAAACAAACAAACAAAACTAAGAGTGACTTCATCTTCATGCAAAAGAATTGCATTGTATCTCTAGACTGATTTGATCTGAATCACAATAGTGATATCAGGTATAGGTGTGAGCTGTGGAACATGAAATGCTTTTAAGACAACTCTTCTAACTTGCCTCCCTTTCTGCATTAAGACATTAACAGACACTTCAGAGAAATCTTTATACAGTTATTACCATTCAGGTAAATAAAAATTAAAATCTCAATGCTGTACCATGACTTACCTAAAGAGTAGCTAAAATGAAAAAGATTCACAATATTAATGTCAAGTACTTGTGTGAATGTGGAACAAATTCAGCTCTCACACACTGATGACACTTAACTTTGTAAAATTGTATGGCAGTATCTATTATAGCTGGCCCTAAAATTTCATTTCTAGTTTTATATCAAATAAAAATGAGTGAGTATGTACACCAAAGCTTGTACAAAAATGTATCATTATTTGGAATTTGGCAAATTATTGTATCTTTGTTAATGGGGACACTACTCAGCAAAGAGAATGAATGAATTATCACCACATGCAACAGCATGGAGGAATTTCTTACGCATAATAACAAGTAAAAACATCCAGACATTTGGGCCGGCTCCATGGCTGAGGGATTAAGTTTGTGCACTCCACTGCAGCAGCCTAGGATTCTGCGGTTCGGATCCTCGGTGTGGACATGGCACCGCTCATCAAGCCATGCTGAGGCGGCATCCCACACACCAAAACTAGAAGGATCCACAACTAAAAATATATACAACTATGTACCAGGGGCCTTTGGGGAGAAAGAGGAAAAATAAAATCTTTAAAAAAAAAAAGAGTCCAGACATAAAAGTGTTGATGAATATAATTCATAATCAATCTATAAATCAAAATTGGGGTGAGTTTACTATGAGCCAATTTGACGACTATAGCCCAGGAGAACTTATTTTTTCCACTAAGGAAGAAGAAGTTTATACAGACTGGTTATATACCACCTTAGAACAGAGAACATAAATCACATATTCAAAAATATCTCTTTTACTACCGTCACAACAGGCTTTGCAAGCACAGCAGGTCAGTGATCACAAGGTGAGTTAAAGAAATTCATTAATTAATCTTTAGCTTATGGGAAGAGATGCTTATCCTCAGACTCATGCCAATTTGGGGGGAAGCTACATCCCTTTCTTTAAGGGCATCATTCTTTGCTTTGGGACATTGTAGACATTTAAAGCAGATATACAATGCATGCTCAGCAGGCCATGTCAGCACTTTGTGGAAAAAACAAGGTCAGGCCAAATTAGTTTTAAACCAAATGGCTTCCACATATACTCCGATATATCCGTTGCTTGCAAGTTATCCATCAAAAGGACAAAAACTGAAAAGAAAAAAAAAAAAAAGGACAAAAACTGAATGATTTCACTACTATATAGGTTTTTTTGGAAAAAAAATACGTCTAACGTGTGAGTATCCATTTGTATTTTTTTTACTTTAAGATTTGCACCTGAGCTAACATCTGTTGCCTATCTTCTTCTTTTTTATTTATTTTTCTTCTTCTCCCTAAAGCCCCCCAGTACGTAGTTGTATATTCTAGGTGTAGGTCCCTCTGGTTGTGCTACATGGGATGCTCCCTCAGCATGGCTTGATGAACAATGCCATGTCTGCACCCAGGATCCCAACAGGCGAAGCCCTGGGCCGCCTAAGTGGAGCACCACTTGGCTGTGGGGCAGCCCCACTTCTATATTGTTTTTTAAAACATACAGGTCATCTGTCATATTGGACACCAGTTTGTGTTAAGGCCCACAGATAGTCACTGCAATGCTCATTGTGTTCTGTTTTTTGGTCAGGGTTTGGATGCAGAATGTTTTAATTTTCAAAAATTCACTTGCTTTAAAAAAATTGTATATATATAAAATTTAAAAAGTTTTTTTCCAAACATAAAGACTATTTATCTGAGATTATAGGCAGCTGCAGGATTTTATTATTAATTTTCAATCTTTAGTAGTTTCTTGTATACAATACATTTTAAGATATTCTTGTAAAATTAATAAAGCATACAACTTTCATAGAGTATTTCTTTAAATTATTATCCTTTATATTACTAAAAAATGCTGACTTGCTTATAGGACAAAGATGTTAATAATCCACAGGCACCACTTATCTTGTTTCCTGAAATGGGGAGACTTAGTGAACCTGGTTTTCCTTTGTAGCATTATCATTTATGAACTTATATGATAATGGCATGCCTCAGGGCTGGACAACAATTTTCAGGAAGAAGGAGTTTATAAGTAGTCAGTTGCCTATATACTATTATGTTTAGGGGCATCAAAGATACCATAAAATCTGTAGATACATATTTTTTTCTTACTTGTTTGTTTCGATGTCTTAAATTGTCTCTTAAGTCCCTTCACCCAATTAAAGAAAGCCATTCTCTATTAACACACAAACGCTTTGGGAAGTAATTTAGATTATGAAATTTTCAGCAAGATATTGCTAATCATGCTCCAGATTTAATGGGGTGTGTGTTATAATTCATGGTCTGGAGGGGAAGCCATATTTATGAAGATAAACTCTACGTCCTGTCTAAACAAAATCTAGACTGAAGAAATATGCATCCTTGGAGACAGGGAAGACCTGAAGGAAAATGATTATGAAAAGCAATCAGAAGAAGGTGGCCAAGGACCACTCTGCTTCATTCAAATATGCACCAGAGAAATACAGAATGTTAGTGAAGCTCTTAGGTACCACAAGTACATCATTTTCTTACGTTTACTTGATGGAAAATTACTAGCAATTACTTATGTGCTTTGAGATTTGCATCAACAATATCTCCCACAGGAGACCATTTGATATTTTACTCTCAGGATCATCATACAAAGAATAGCAGTACATTATGAAAAGGCATTAAAAAGTGTCAGAAAAATCACTTTGCTAAAAGTTTAGATACTAATTTAAATGAATTTGCCTGAAGAGTATTCTAGCTTTATAGAAAACAAGGAGAAACTGCATCACAACAAAGACAAACAGGTAAACAAAAATAACTGTAAAACCTATGTTTCTGTTTAATCAAGGTGATTTTTCAGACTATGAAACTACCTGAAGTATCGGAATGCATAAACTGGTACATCTTGCACATTTTACTTTTTTTGTTGTTTATTTACAAAAATTTTTCATCTAGGGGTTTGTAGCAAATAATTAGCTTCATTAAGACTCAAGATGTAAAGATAATGTATGTAATTATTGTATATTTTTTGATAATTAATCAACTGTAGACATTTAAAGAATACACAGCAGCCTATGCTTGTGAACGTGCAGCAATGATTCACAGACATGAAAACATTTTACTCAATGAATGAACAACACAGATATTATCCCCCAAAGCGGTCAGATTGCACAACATCAAAGGACACCAATTTCTTTATTTTCTATTTGCTTCCTGAAATTGTGCAATGTGACCACCCTCCTACTCATTTTCTCTTCATACCAATATTAATTATGTTCCAGTGCATAGCTGTCATTCATAAAACAGATTACTTCCCAATGTGACAACCCTTCTGCCCTCAATACTATTGAGATCCTACCTTGGTTTAGAAGTGGGACTTGAACAGTCTCTAAGTTCTTTCAGAAATCTTGGCATCTACGGATCATTCATTTTGGAAATTTTCAAGTGTCACTTTAACATAAACACACTACACCATTCTATTCCACTATTTAAAGGGGTTATCTTTTAAGAGAAATTTGTTTCATTGATTGTTTTCAGGAATCTGCTATAAACAATTTCTATGGATTCAACAAAATTTAATATCTAATAGACCCTAGAAGTTGACCTATCATCTCTCGGTTTTAATTTCTGTATCATGTAATGAGTTTGTTAGAGACAACTGAGAACATATGTGATAATATAACATACATGATAATATGTGGTGATAATGAAACAGTATAAAATATCTGACTATGATAAAAAGGCCTAATTCTATTTAAGTCAAATCTCTGGCCTTATCAGCCATTTCTTAAAATTTATTTTAAAGAAAGACCTGTCTATGATAAAGTACATAAGTATAGTTTTACTCGTATCAGAGTTTTTATGATATGAAGATTGTATATAAAGCAAGTGGCCATTGACAGAAGATAGACTGAATAAATTGATGTACTTCAATAGAAAGGAAGGCATTGCCTCCATTCATAAAGTTCATTTATGTATATAAAGTATATTCTTCTGACAATTTTTTTTAAAAAAATTAAAAACTCCCTAACAGACAACAAAATATAGTTGTTTCTAGGCAGTGTTATTATGGTCATTTTTTTGCTATATTTACAAAAATCTTTATTTTGTGAATGTGTTTAATGGAAGAGTGTGTGTGTGTGTGTGTCTGTGTAAGTGTGTGAACATGAATGGGTTTGCATTTGTTTCCAACATTTTGGAATTCACATGAAATACCTGTATAAGGATTGGTGAGCTGCAAGTAAAGGATTCTTATTTACTATAGTCCTTTTACTGTTTTTAAATAAGTATAACATTGAGCAATAAAGTAGATAGGGACAAAAGTAAGATTTTTAAACAATGTCCTGATTTCTTTCTCTATTACCCAGCCTATAATAAATAACAGATGATAAGCAATATTATTTTATCTGTCCCTTGTTCCTCAGAGATTGACTGTTTATCATGCAGGGACCAGACACAGAGATATATAATCGAGGTCAGCCAGGAGACAATGCTGAACCCTCCTGCAGACAGAACTGCATGCAACAAAGAAGTCAGCAGATCTGAGTGAGGTACAACATTTATTGCTGTGTTTCTGATTTATAATTTATATATATTTTTAGTACTTTTATCCTTTTTTGACTGAAAGCATGTTATAAAGGCAAAGGAGGGTATGAAATATTATACAAACTCTATTTTAATTAATTTATCAATATATTTATTTTAAAGACATAAATGACAGGCAAAATGCAAGTAAGGATTGTGGAAATGGTCAGATATTTGTTTTTAATCTCTTACCTATACTTTAACATTTTTTAAAGATATTCTCATTTTTAAGGAAAGGATATTTTTAAAAATGTGTCTACAGAGACAGATATTTAGATGAGTCCAGATGAAGGGTTTGGGGACCTGCACAGTGATCACAAGATCATTATTCAGATGGTCTTTTTCTGTCCTTCATCTACCTTCAAGTCAACTTTCCTTATATTTACACAGAACAGAGGAGGTCATGGATGACATTATATATAAAATAATTGGCTTGGGTAAAATATAACAGTGGGACATAGGATCCAATTGGCTTTCCAAGGACAACCAACTCATTTAAACCAAAGGGAGGCAGATTTCAGAGACATTCAAGAGAAATAGGCATCAAAATAAACACTAAGACAACATTACAAATCTAAGGATTGTGATGGAGAAACCGCTCAGACATGACTCTGGTGCCACGGGACTGTGGACGCATGAGGACTTTTATCATGTGACTTACACGTCTGATCTGCTGGTGAATAGATCATGGGGATTCTATTCAATTAGAGCAGAGGGACTCACACAGTAGTCATACTCCTTTTCTTCCCTCTCTGCTGCCTGTGCTACAAGAATCCCTACAATTAGGTCCCGAACATCCTCCATAATTTCCCCCAAACGACAGCAGCTGTCAGAGGGAGCCTGGTTAGCTCTGGCCTATTCCTGCCTGTGCACACTAGTGTGTTCTTCATGAAGACCCTTCAACTCTCTTCTCCAGCAAAAAACACTCTCCCTGCTCCAGTGAGTCCTGGATCACAGAGTATCTCTGTCCCATGTTAATTGAAACTGGATAGGACCTGAGTGGCTTAATGAAGAAGTGGGAGGCATGTTATGTCCAGGAATCTGCCGTATCTCTGCCTGCTCAACAACTGTGGATGATGAGAAAAAAACAAAGGAATATATTCATTACTTGCACCTGTTACTTAACTACGCTTCTCTATTATAGGGTATTACAACCTTTCTGCAATATTGGAAAGAAACCCAGTTATGTCAGAAGATGTGAGTTATGTGGACCAATTAACTTAAAAACTGTTGCCTTAACTCTGAGAACATCAATTTCTCAATGTAAGTTAGTCGTAGTAAAAATGATCATAAATACTACATGGGTTGGTATGGAAATATCATTCGTTTAAATTGGATGAAAGTGTGCTACAAACACTATAGAGTACTATGCAAATGTAAGTGGTATTATTATCATTATCACTTGTAGATTTCTGGATAGATTTCCAGGGAGTCAGTTTACCTCATGCAATACTAGCACTATCTTACTGAAAAATAGAAAAGACCAGCAGTTTAACTATTAAGATAGTAAGATGATGTTACCCTCCACTTCCATTTCTTTCTTTCACAACCAGGGATTTCCCGATCTAAGTGACGGCTGTTGGGAACTGCACCGTGTCTACCGACCTCATTTTGCTAGGACTTTCTGACAGACAGGATGTGCAGCAGGGGCTCTTTGTGCTATTTCTGCTGGTTTATGGCATAACTGTGATTGCCAATCTAGGGATGATCCCGCTGATCAAGATGGATGCCATGCTCCACACATCCATGTGTTATTTCCTGAGCAATCCTTCTGTGATGCCTGGTACTCCATCATTGTTTCTGTCAAGATGCTGGCTGATTTCTTTTCTGAGCAAAAGAGAATTCTGTATAGTTTATATGTCATTCAGATGTATTTTTTAGGGCCTTTGCAAATGTGGGATGTCTCTTGTTGGCTGTCATGGAGTCTGACCATTATTCAGCTATTTCCAATCCACTTCTGTATACAACTGTCATGCCCAGGAGAGTCTGTACCTAGTGAGTTGCCATTGTGTACATTTGAAGTTTGCTATATTTGGCAATCTTCACCTTTTACACAATTCAGTTGTTCTTCTGCATTTCTAGTACCAATCACTTTTTCTGTGACTTCTCACTCTTGCTAACATTGTCCAAACTCAGATACAATCATCAATGAGATAGTGATGTTTATTTATAGTAGCCATGTTCTTGGGTGCAACATCATTACACTCTTTCTCTCCTACAGCTACATCATAATTACCATCTTCAGAATGAACTCAGTGAGGGGAGGCTCCAAGCCATCCCTACATGTGCCTCCCACTAACTGTTGTGGCTATATTTTATGGCACAGTCCTATTCATGTAGTTTTGATGCAGCTCCAGTTATGCCGTGGACCTGGACAAAATGGCCTCTGTTTTCTACATAGTTGTTGTCATCCCTGTGTTGAATCCAGTGATCTATAGCTTAAAGAATAAGGATGTGAAAGATTCCCTGAAAAAAGCAATTGACACTAAGTTATGTTCTGAGTGAAAACATGTTTTCACTCAAAAGTGTTTCTTTCAGGATTCTGAGAGCTAAATTTCAGGTACTTTGATATAGATTCTTTTAGTCTCACGGAAGCACCTTCTAGATATTTTCCACTACTTATCTTTATGCTTAAATTGAGTGTAGAGAGGAGCCATTTCTGAACTTATTTTTTTCTCCAAGCCAAGGAAGAGTAGTAATCATTTTATTTTGCTATTTTTCAACAAGTGTCTCTTTATATCTCTCTTCTCTGTTCATGAATATGATCCAGTGAGATATCATATCAGAGTAACCCCTTCTCCCACGTTAATTCAACTCACCCTGCGAAGGTTTCAATTTGTTTTTAAATGAGTTTAATTAAGATGATCATCCAGAAGGTAGTGTTACTGCATTAGAATAGATTTGTTTGTGTCTCTCCTAGGCACTAGTATCACCCTACAAATATTCCATTATAACACTTAGAAGTAGTTAATAAATAAATAAGAAGAAATTTAAAAAATCCTGCCCTAGCTCAAAGTTTTGTAAATTCAAACCTCTTTGCTGTCCTGTTCACCAATATTTCTACTTTGCTATTTACAAATGCTTGACTCCAGGATTTCATTCAAAAGCATTTATTGAATAAATGAATGTGTGTCCCTTGGAAAATTGATGCAAATAGGTGCCTTTGTAAATTTACAAAAAAAAAAAGAGAGAATTCCTTTTGTTTAATTCTAGTATGTTCATCTTAGACAAAATTCATATGTGCCAGGCTGAATTGGTATCAGGAACAAGGATCATTTAGCTTCTATATAGTTTTTAAAGAATATACAGAACCACTTACTATATTGGATATTAATTCTTGTTGGGGTCCACAGACAGTCTCTGCAATGCTCATTGACTTCTGTCTTTTGGTCAGAGATAGGATGCAGAGATATTTTAATTTTCAAAAATGCACCTGTTTTGGGGGACTGGCCCCATGGCCAAGTGGTTAAGTTCGCATGCTCCGCTGCAGGCGGCCCAGTGGTTCGAATCCTGAGCGCGTACATGGCACTGCTCCTCAAGCCATGCTGAGGCAGCATCCCACATACCACAACTAGAAGGACCCACAATGAAGAATATACAACTATGTACCGGGGGCTTTGGGGAGAAAAGGAAAAAGTAAAACCTTTAAAAAAAAATTTCACCTACTTTTTTGTTATATATATATATATGACTTTAAAAAGGCTTTTTAAAAACAGATACTATTCACTTTCAGATTGTAAACAATTGCAGGATTTCATTACTACTTTTTAAATTTCTATCAGCTTCTTTTATATGCTATGTTTTCAAGATATTCTTTTAAAATTAATGACACATACAACTTTATAGAATATTTTATTAAATGATTATTCTTTATGTTACTAAAAAGCGCTACCTTGCTTATAGAAAAGAGATGTTGTTACAAATCCACCAGCCCTGCTTTCCTCATTTCCTGGTCAACTTTCAAAATGGAAATCAGTTTAAGAGGCAAAGCGTTTATTTGCAATGAAAGAATTGCAGTTCAGGGAGCACAGATTCAGATGGAAACTCACATAGTGTCCCACTAGGAAATAAAAGTTAGCGGCTTTTAGAGACAAAAAAGGGACGCTGTATTACTCAGTTTTAATTGGAATTTGGGGAAGAAGCTAGTATTGCCTAAACATTGATTGACTACTGATTTTATCTTCAGAAAGTCCAAAATCATCAATCTTTGTGATCAGGATGTTCGTTCTCCTCCTGACTTCTCAAACAATTGCTGTTTTGGCCCAGTCCAAAGGTTTGGCTGAGTCCAAGGTTGAAGACAGCAATGAAGTCTCTGGAAAGGCAGCTCTGACTCCATTTTTAAACAGCTTCACTAAAGTCAATTTTGACATCTGTAAGAAGGAGATTAGTGAACTTGGTTTTTCTTGGTAGCGTTATCATGCTCTGAATTTATTTGATATGGCCCATGCCTCAGGGCCAGACAATCAACTTCTGGAAGAAGGAGTTTATAAGTACACAGTTGCTTGTGTAGTATTATGTTTATTTCTATTTTTTTATTTTTTGAGGAAGATTAACCCTGAGCTAACTGCTTCCAATCCTCCTCTTTTTGCTGAGGAAGACTGACCCTGAGCTAACATCTGTGTTCATCTTCCTCTACTTTCTACATGGGATGCCTACCACGGCCTGGCTTTTGCCAAGCGGTGCCATGTCCTCACCCAGGATCCAAACCAGGGAACCCCAGGCTGCGGAGAAGCAGAATGTGCGCACTTAACCTCTGCACCACCAGGCCAGCCACTGTTCTATTATGGTTAGGTGCACCAGTGATACCAGGAAAGCCACGTGCACACAGGTTTTTTTCTCACTTGTTGTCTCTGATGTCTTAACTCTACCGTAAGTATTTTCTCCCCTTAGTTAAAGAAAGCCATTCTATTAAAACACAACGCTTTGGGAAATAATTTAGATTATCCAGTTTTCAGCAAAATATTGTTACCTGTGCACCAGCTTTAATGGGGAGTGGGAGTAAGACTACATTGTCTGGAGGGGAAGCCATGTTGGTGAAGATTAAGTTTGGATCCTGCCTAAAGAGTGTAGCCTGAGGAAATTGGCATCCCTGGAGAAAGGGAAGCACTTCAGGGAAAATGAGTGTGGAAAAGAATCAAAAGAAGGTGACCAAGGAAGATTCCTCCTCCTCCAAATGTGCACCAGAGAAGCAGAGAATCGTAGTAAAGCTCTTAGGCATCACAAATTTATCATTTTCTTGAGTTTACCCAGTGGAAAATTACTAGCAATTACTTAGGAGGTTTCAGATTTGCACCAACAATATCTCCTACAGGAGCACATTTGGTGTTTTAGCAGTGGGATCATCACACAAAGAATAACAATACATGATGAAAGACATTAAAAATTATCACTAAACTACTTTACCAAAAATTGAAAGCATATTAACTTAAACGAAATTTGCCTAATATTTTAGCTTTATCAAAAGCAGGGGAAACTCTGTAACAACAAACAAGATAAACAAGTAGACAAAAGTAACTGCAAATCTATGTTTCCTTTTACTCCAGGTGATGTTTCAGAACGAATGCAAAACTACCTGACATATTAGGATACATAATCTGCTACATCCCTTCCATGTCTTACTTTTTTTTGTTTGCATAAATTTTCGTTTACATGTTTGTGACAATTAACTGCAGTAAGACTCAAGAGGTACATCTAATGTGCATGATTATTGTATATTTTTTCAGAACATCAATCAATGGTAGGCATTTAAAGTACACATAGTAACCTATGCTTGTGCAGCAATGACTCACACACACCATAAAATATTACTCAATAAATGGGCAATGCAGAGACTATCCCCCTAAGCTGCCAGGTCACACAATGTCAAGGGACACCAATTTCTTTATTAGCTATTTTATCCCTGGAATGGTACAACACTTTCACTTCACACCAACTTAAAACGTTCACGTGCCCAGCCAATATAAATAAAACAGATTACCTCCTAATGTAGCAACTCTTCATATTTGCTCCCATCTGCCCTCAATCACTGTTGAGCTCCTGCCTTGGTTTAGAAGTGGGACTTGAATGGTCTCTCACAAATATAGGAGTCTATGTGTCATTAGTTTTGTGAATTTGTAAATGTCACTTTAACACGAACTCACCACAACATTCCGTAAGGGTATTTGAGAGAATTATCTTTTCAGACAAATTTGTTTCATTGCACTATATTCAGGAATCTATTGTGAGTAATTTGTATGGATTCAATGAAACAGTGTCTATGGGACTGTAGAAGCTTACTTATCACCACTAGTTTTCAATATCTGTATGATATTATGGGTTTATTAGACAAAAGTCAGGACGTATGTGATAATATATGAAATATATGATAATATGTGGTAATAATTAGATAATATAAACTCTGACTATGATAATGCCAAATTGCTTTTATTTAAGTCAAATCTCTTTGCTCTTAAAGGCTATTTCTTAGAATTTATTTTAAAGAAGACTCTGGCTGTGGTAAATTATGTATGTAAAATTTTACTAACATCAGGGTTTATATGATACAAAGAATGGTATATAAGCTAAGTGGCCCTTAGCAAGTTATAGATTGAATCAATTAGAATACATTAATAGAAAGGGACTTTACCTCTAATCATGATACTGTTTTATATTTATAAAGTATATGTACTCTGACATCTTTTTTGTTTAAAAACTAAACAATTATCCCTAGGCAATGTGATTATCAGTAGTTTCTCCTGTTTTTACAAAAATTATTTGTAAATGTGTTTAAGGGGAGAATGTTTGTATATGTTTATCTGTGTAAGTGTGTGAGTGTGAGTGGGCATGTATTTATTTTATAAATTACGGAAATGAAACCAAACGCACATATAGGAATTGGTGAACTGGAAATAAGGATGTTCTTTGACTGGGTTCATTTACCACGGGTGAATAAGTACAATATTGGGCAGAAAGATATTAATGAAAGGAATTTTTTATAAAAGGTCTGTGTTTTTCTGAGTCACACTGCTTGTAAAAAATATCAGATGATAAATCACATTATTACATCTGTCACTTATTCCTCAGACAACAAGTGTTCAACACCAAGAGACCAGACACAGAGAGAATTATGTAAGCCAGGTCAGTCGGGAGACAACACTGAACCCTGCTGTAGATAGACCTGTGCGCAACAAAGAAGTCAGTAGTTCGGGGCCAGGCACTAATATTTTTTGTGGTTTCTTTGATTCATGTTTTAAATTTCTTTAGTCCTTTTATCCTATTTCAACTGAAAGCATGTTATAAAACCAAAGGAAGGTATGAAATATAACACAAACATTTATTTAAACTACTTCTATTGATCTATTTATTTTTAAAACTTATGTACATAGATTGCAGGGCTTACAATAATTTGCGATCATGGATTGTGAAGGTGATTGGAAATTTTTTATCGTTTTGTATTTCTTACCTCCACTTTTATTGCTATAAAATCTTTTTATTTTTAAGGAAAATATTTGTTTAAAGATGTGTCTATAGGGACAGATATTTTAGCGAGTTCAGGTCAAGTTTTTAGAAACCTGCACATTGATCACTAGATCAATATTCAGATGTCCTTTTTCTCTCCTTCATCTCCCTTCAAATCCACCTTCCTTATATTCTCACAGAACAGAGGAGGTCACAAATGACATTATATATAACATAATTGGTTTGGATAAAATATAACAGTGGGGCATAGAATTCAATTAGCCTCCCAAGGACAACCAACTCATTTAAACCAAAGGAGACAGATTTCAGAGATATTCAAGAGAAACAGGGATCAAAGAAAGGAATAAAACATTGTTACAATTTTTAGGCTTGGGATGGGGGACAGTTCAGACTCTCTCTGAGATCATGGGACAGTGGTCACAGAAACACTTTTATCATGTGTCTTACACATCTGACCTGCTGGTGAATAGATCATGCAAATTCTGGTCAATTAGGGCAGCGGGACTCACACAGTAACCAAACTCCCTTTCTTGCCTCTCTGTCATTTGTGCTACTTGCATCTCTACAATTAGCTCCCAAAAATTCTTCATAATCTCCCCTGAGCCACAGCAGCTGTCAGAGGGAGCCTGATTACCCCTGGCGTTTCCTGGCTGCGCACTCTAGTGCATCACTCATGGAGACTCATCCACGCTCTTCTCTAGCAGACACCACCCTCCCTGCTCCAGGGGGTCCTGGACCACAGATGATCTCTATCCCTTGTTAATGACGGGATACGACTCAGTAGGCGGGATAGGACCTGAGGGCCTAACGGGGAAGTGGGAGTGTGTTATATGGAGGAACCTGCCATAGCTCTGCTGCTGCACAATTTTGTAGGAAAAACAAAGAAATATCTCATTACCTGCATCTGTCACTTAACTATGCTTTTCTATTACAGGATACAACAACATTTCTAGAAATTTGAAAACAAAAACCATCATGTCGTCATATGTAGATTGTCTAGACCAAGTAATTGTAAGAACTATTGCCGTGATTCTGAGGACTTCAAGTTCATTTTTTTTTTTAAGATTTTATTTTTCTCCCAAAGCCCCCAGTACATAGTTATGTATTTATTTTTGGTTGTGGGTCCGTCTAGTTGTGGCATGTGGGACACCGCCTCAACATGGCCTGACAAATGGTGCCATGTCCACGCCCAGGATTTGAACCAGCGAAACCCTGGGCCGCAGAAGCAGAGCGCGTGAACTTAACCACTAGGCCACAGGGCCAGCCCCAGGACTTCAAGTTCTTAATCTGTAAGATAGAAATAGCAAAAATTATCATAAATATTACATAGGTTGGTGTAGAAATAACGTGTTTAATTTGGATGAAAGTGTCCTACAAACTCTTTACAGTGCTATACAAATGGAAGCAGTATTATTATTATTGTTTTATCAATTTATATGCAATTGTACATTTCAGGGAGATAAGTTTACCAACAACGGATTTAGCAATCTCTTTTTTTCTAATTGCTGAAAAATAGAAAGGAATGGCAGTTTAACCGTTAAGATAATATTATGATATTACCCTCCACTTCCATTTCTTTCTTAACCAGGGATTTCCAGACCTGAGTGATGGCTGTTGAGAACTGCACTGTGTTTACTGACTTCCTATTCCTAGGACTTTCTGACAGACAGGATGTGCAGCAGGGGCTCTTTGTTCTATTTCTGCTGGCTTGTGACATAATTGTGATTGCCAATCTAGGGATGATACTGTGCTCCAGAAGGGTGCCAGACTCCACATGCGCATGTATTATTTCCTGAGCAATCTGTCATTCTGTGATGTTGGCTACTCCTCTACTTTCACTCCCCAAATGCTGGCTGATTTCTTATCTGAGCAAAAAATGATTCCATATAATTTACATGCCATTCAGATGTATTTTTGAGGGGCCTTTGCAAATGCGGGATGTCTCATATTGGCCATCATGGAATATGACCTTTATGTAGCCATTTGCCATCCTCTTCTTTATACAATAGCCATGTCCAGGAGAGTCGGTACCCAGCTAGTGGCCATCGTGTATATGGAAGGTTTGGTTGATTCAGTAATCCACGTGTTGCACATTTCATTTGCCATTTTGTAATTCTAATGTCATCAATCACTTTTTCTGGGACATCCTACCCTCACTAGCTCTGTCTACTTCAGCCATAACTGTCAATGAGATTGTGGTGTTCACTTTTGGTAGTTGTGTTCTGGGATACAGCATCATCACTGTCCTCCTCTCCCACAGCTACATCATAACTACCATCCTTAGAATGAACTCAGCGGCAGGAAGATGAAAATGCTTCTCTACATGCACCTCCCACGTAACCACTGTGCCTATATTTCATGTTACACGCTGGTTCATGTATTTGTGATTCAGGTTATCTTACTCCATGGACACAGACAAAATGGCCTCTGTTTTGTATAAACTTGCCATTCCTATATCAAACCTACTCATCTACAGCTTAAGGAATAATGATGTGAAAAGTGCCCTGAAAAAAATCAATCATCACTAAATTATCTTCTGGGTAAAATTGCTTTTTCACCAAAAAATATTTATGTAAAGATTCTGAGAGCTAAAGTTCAGGTACTTTGACATAGCTTCCTGTAGTCTCACCAATACACCTTCTAGATATTTGTTATTGGTTATCATTGTGCCTACATTGAGTGTAGAGAGCCTTCAGTATTGATCTTATCCTTGTCTCCAAGCTAAGGAAGAGTTGTAATAGAATAATTTTCCTGTTTTGCAAAGAAGGTCTGTTTATAATTCCCTTCTGTGTTCATGGTTGTTATCCAGGGAAATATGGGCAGAGCAATCCCTCCCCTCATGTCAACTCAACTTTCTCTTCTAAGTTTCCAAGGTTCCAATATTTTTTTAAACCAATGGTTTAATAAAGTTGCTTAGTCTGAGTAAGTGTGAGTGGGTTACATTACATTTATTTGTGTCTTTCCTTTGTTCTATTATCACCCTATAAATGTTCTATTGTAGCACTTAGAAGTTTATAAGTAATAAATTAATAACTAAGAATAAATTAAAAAGTCCTGCCCTCCCTCAAAGTTCCATAAATGTAAGTCCCTTGTCTGTCTTGTCCTCCAATATTTCTACTTTGCAGTTTACGATACTCAACTACAGGATGACATTCAAAATAAATTTATTCATTTATTGAATAAATGAATGAGTGTTCCCTGCAAAATGCAATGATCATCATCCCCTTCCATTGTTAGTTTTTCCACATCACATCCTTCTCACACATCCACCAATGACTGATGGCAAATATCTTTGTCCAAATACAATGTTATCAATGACTGTGTGTAGTTGGTTAATATTATAGTCAAGTTTTATATCTTGACTCCTTCTTTCATCCTGGCCATTGAATCTTTAAATGTAAGTATGACATATCAAAAGTAGGATTGGGTATAAGTCTAATACAGAGAACAGACAGATACATTATGGGGATAGGGTATGTAACTATATTTTTTAGAAATAGAGCAGTAAGAATGTTCAATAACCCAATAAGTAAGTGGTCCAGTTTTAAAGTCAGAGGTGGTAATTTTTAACCTCCCTGGACATCTCTCTTTCCAGAAACACACTATGAACCAGGTAATAATGCAACTCTAAATCACTATGGTATTTAACATGTCACTCTTTTTTTCTATACCCATGTTACCCTTATGTAAAATAGGGAATTCATCTAGATTAGCTCTAAGATCCTTTCCATCTGATGCAATTTGTCTCAATGAAATATGAATCTACTACTGTGTAAACCCATCCCAGTACTGGAAAGGTTTTGAAAAAGAAAAATAGATGTCTCTTCTTTTTAACACCAAAGAATTGTACTGCATCTCTTGGCTGTTTCAACCTCAAATAGTGGTGACAATAAAGCCAGCCAGATAGTATGAATTTCAGAAGATCAAACACTTAAAAATGACCCTTTTCAGTGGCGTGTTATTCAAATTCAGAAACTCATAGACATTTCATAGAAGCAAATATCCAACTTTATTTGTATTCAAGGAAACAAAAATAAATACCTAAATGTAGTATTATGACTCAACTACAGGTTGGTTAAAATGAGAATGGAAATATCGCATATTGGTGAGGATGTGGAGTAACTGTTGCTCTTACACATTTAGAATAGAAAATGAGGATTAGCACTTTACTTTGTAAAACTGTACAAAAGTATCTACTAAATCTAGACATATAAATGTGCTTGATGTCAAAATTCTTTTCCTAGATTTATACCCAAGGGAAATGAGTTAATCTGTCCACCCAAAGACGTGTACAGTTATATTCACCATTGCCTTATTGACAATAACACAAAACTGAAAGCAACTCAAATTTTTACCAACACAATAGATGAAGAATTGACAAATTTCTCCTAAAAGTTTTAAGTCATAAATATTTTAGAGTGTGCAGGCCATGAACTCTTTGTCATAATCACTCAGGATTTTTCTTGTATCACACAGACACACAAAAAAACCTCAACCATATATAAATAAAATGATGCGTCTGAATTCCAATAAAACTTTATGAACCATAGTTTGCTGACTCCTGTTCCAAATTAGATAAATACCTTTGGTAAGTTTGTACATTGGAAACTACACAGCAATGAGGATGAGTTAACTATTTCCACATGTAACAACATGGAAAAATCTCACAAACATAGTAAACGAGTTGAGTAAAACGAGCAAGACAAAAAAAGCATAAAACTGTATGATTGTACTACTATATACCTCAAAAACATGAAAACTAACCTATCATGCTGTACATCAATTTGTGATGGGTGTGGGGATGATTTCTAAGATGCTACTAATGTGTTTTTGGCCTGGTTGGGTGGGGGGATCTTTTCAGCTCTGAAAATTTAGTTGCAGTATACTTTCTTCAGTGAAAGTTTTCCATATGCATATTACACTAGAAACAAATTTCCACAAAACAAAGTCTATTCACTATCAGATTGTAGGCAATGATAAGATATATATTTTTTTTAATTTATCAGTTCCTTGTACACAATGTGCTCATAATATATTTGTAAAATTAATATAGTGCCTAATTTCCTTGAATAGCTCAGTATATAATTAATCTTCATCTTACTCAAAGTGCTGTCTTGCTTGCAGAACAACAATGTTTTTATCCACCCACAGGCATTTCTAATCTTTCCTCCAGCGGCAGGGAAACTGTGTTTTGGGGCCACTATCAGGAAATAAAATCTGTGTCATAATGCTTAATGTTTCAGGGACAGACAACTATTTTCTGAAGAATGTGATCTTCTAGGTAGTCATATGCCTACATAGCATTGCTTTAGTGTCATCTGAAAACCCTTACATATGAATTTTTCTCACTTGCTTGTATCTGATGTATAAAATTTCTCCTACAGATTGTCTTTTTTCAATTATTTAAGAATTCTATTCTTAGTGAAACAGATCCATTTGAGAGTTAAATTAAGTTATGCAGTTTATAATAATATTGTAGCTCCACAGACTCAAGTTTACATCATTGGGAGGGGGTAGATTGAAGGGAAGTTAGTCTACAGGGTCTGGAAAAGCAGCCCTGTATAAGAAGCTACAGTTACATCCTGTTTGAACAAAATGTAATCTGAGGGATTTTCACATTCCTGAAGACATGAAAGCAACTGAGGGTAAAACTAATTTGAAAAGACCAAGGAAAATTCTACATCCTCAAAATGTGTACCAGAGAACTAAACAGTGATAGCAAGCATCTTGAATACACAAATGCATCAGTATCTTAAGTTTAAATGGTATATAATTATCAGCAATTAGTTATATTGTTTGAGCTCTTAATAAAATATCTCTCACAGGAGTACATTTGGTATCTTAATGTTGGGAACATAATGTGAAGCATGGCAATCTATTCTTTGAAGTAGTCTGTCTTGATTCACTCAGAATGTGACCAATATGGAGGGTATCCTGGAGAGTTGCCATGTTGCACAATTTCAGGAGCCACTACATTTTTTTATTTTCTATTTACTCCCCGGAATTGGGCAATTCAGCCATCTCCACCTCATTTTTTTTTCCACACAAATGTTAGTAATGTTCAAGTGTTCAGTAGTAATAAATATAATACAGTATTAGTCATTTTCCATTCAAGTAGACTTTTCTCTGGAGGTATGTAACACATTTCATAAAAAAGATCTGAACTCAGAATAGGAGTTTGATGATGATATTATGTCTTATGAATATTTACAAACTTTAAAAGCAATTGCTAGGTGTTAAATTATGTCCATAAATGATGCTTGATTTGAATTCAGGATGCACCTGTCTGATTTGCGTAGGAAATCTTAATATATCTTCTTACTGTTTTTTTCTGCCATATTTTAGCAAAAAGTTTATTTTTAGTTTGCACAAGCATGCACACATACATGGAGCACTATATAGAAAATGTTCCATAGGTGTGTGTGTGTTTGTGTATGTTTGTGCACGTGTGTGTGCACATGCTATAAAATTGACTATAAATATTATCCCTACCAATTATTAAGCAAAATTGAACGAATACTGTAACAGTTGCTACAGAAACAGGATACCAAATCTAATGCAACCAATCTCCTTTCACCTCAATTCAATATGTGTGTCCATGCATATAGAAACACACACACACTTACAAAGACTGCATACATACATACACATACTGCATCGTGTTCCTGGAGGGCAAACAATGTGGCTTACTGACATTATTTTTTCTTTTTAGGCCACATGATAAAATTGCCATACTATATACACATCAGTGTTCTGGGGACACTTCTCTATCGCCAACGTTCCTCATGTTACTGGTTTACCATTGAATATAACACGTATCTGAACTGCTATTGCAGTATCACTCATTTCTTGTAAGGAGTTAATAAAATAATTGTTAAGGAAACTTAAGTGCATCATACATTCTTATTTATAGAAATTCTTGTTTTGACTCACTAAACAGAGAGGAAACTATATGATGAATAGTGATAACTTTAATATTTGTGAATCAGCCATCATTGTAAAAGTGAGTGTATACCGCAGGTGTAAGGTCAGTACATTTTTCCTATTGCCCATTTCCAAAATTGTTAATAGAATCCAGATATTCTTGCAAACCACACCTATTCTCACTATTAATGCAATTTAGGGTTGATTTTAGGTACTCATCTCAGAATGTGTTAGGCTTTCATTCGTTGCTTTTGGGATTTCTTCATAGCCATTTAGTACTGGAAATTTTAGTTTGAACTTTCTAGACTCATTAGTTCTGCTAAGGAAACTTAGAAATAAAAAATTTGGATGGTATTCTGATGAATCAAAGACAAAAAGATAGTTAAAGAATTGAGTCTAGAAACAAGCTTCCTTTTTTTGTAGAATATATATATCTGTGTGTGTGCATGAAAAACTACATGATGGTAAAAATAAATGCTTTCTGAAATAAAGTTTCTCTCTGGTTATATTCTCTCTATACTATTCTGGTTGCGTTTTACTGTATGAACATTGCATGGCTTAAAACAGTGATCATTGGTCAATTATTCTATCTTCCTTATGTTGACTGAGGTCACAATGAAGTATTCAACTGAAAGTTGAGACAGGCTATAAGGTCTTTCATAACTGGCACCAGGATGAGAATGCCTAGAAAGATCGACTCAGCTGGTACCCTTCCATGTAGGCTCAGAGTCGGTCATATGGTTTATCCAGAAGGATAGTTGGACTTCCTATGTGGAAGCTCTCAACAGAGACATATAGCATTTCTGCTTACTTCTGTTAGTCAAAGTGGTTGAAGGAAAGCACAAGTTCAACAGGAGGATACATAGGAACTATGCCTCTAAGGAAAACGGTGTAATGATGTGTGCAGTCGTCTTTAATTGCCCAAACTATCATAGTCCATTGCAGAACTTTGAGGTTTCCCCTTCCAGATTCTTTTATTAAGAGTTTTTAACACTTTAAGTAAATACATGAGAAAATGTGCAACCTTTTTATTCTTTGTTTTGCACATACTTACAAAGCCACTGAATGAAGCAGCACTGGAACAGCAACCACATAGAAGGAAGAGTGACAGGCGTTTCAATCGTTATTGTGTTTGTGAAAGCAGAGCTAGCTCTGGGACCTTGGGACGTAGCCCAGTCACAACAGATTCCAAGATGGATAATCAAGGTTTAAGAAGTATGGAGAATTCCATTGTCATCTCTTGGGAAGTATTTGGGGAGGATATGAAATTCAAACTTACTGCTATTCTCAATTACTTAAAGAACTAGTATGGATAGTAGCAAACTAAATGTATCCCAGAAAAATGATTATCCATGGAAAAATTTTTGACTGAATCATCCCTACACATAGGAACTATATTAGCAGATAAAAATTCCCAAAGCTAGTGTATTGCTATTCATACTCCAGCCTCCACTTCAAGAAACTTAAAATATTTAACATTAAATATTTAGGGTACAATTACCTTTGCAAATCCTTGTTCTAGGGACTTTGGGGAATATAAAATTAAAAATTGAATGGATTTATAAACTCTTAAATGTAATAGAGATTTTTATATGAATAAAATAAACATAATTAAAAAAATAGTCTACTAAATGTAGAGAATGTGATAGAGTCATAAAATCAACAAAGTGTGGATGGATGAGATGCATTTTGGGGATTGGAATGAGACAATGCTTGTTGAAGAAAGTGACCTTTATAGTTTCCATTGACAGGAATGTTTAATCATCATTATTAATACCAACTAAAAAGTAGAGAAGACCTAAATGGCCATTAACTGATGAATAGATAATGTGCCACATTCAAAAATTGAAATATAATTCAGCCATATAAAAAGAAATTCAGAAACTGCTAAAACATGGATGAACCTTAAAAACACTATGCTAAGTAAAAGAAGACCACTAATGAGAATAAAACACCCCATATAATATATAATGCCAAGATATGAGTTACCCAGTATAGACAATCTCCTATAGTCAGGAAGCAGATTGGTGGTTGCCAGGAGTAGTGGGGAGGCAAGAAGGGGAGTTGCATGGTAATGAGTATGAGTTACTTACTAAGATGAGGAAAAATGTTTTGGAATTAGATAGTGGTGATGGCTGCACAATTTTGTGAAAATACAAAAACTAAAGGAGTGCATACATAGAAAGGGTAAATTTTATAGTATATAAAATTATGTCTCAATAAAAATAGTAGCATCAAAGAATAGCAATATTCCTAAATGAGGTGGTGAAAGATAATGCTTCAAAAATGAGAGAAACAAAATGAAAAATAGAAAGGCGATGGAAATTACTAAGTAGAGGATCATTTTGTATTTTATTGAATTGCTGCTTTGACTGGAGACAGAGAGTATAGATTCAGTGTCAATGTCAAGCTCAACAAAAAAGTAATTTTCACTTCTATTACTGTCAGATGAACGTGTTGACAATAGTGAAGAAATAAGCTTCGTTTGTGCTAAAGTTGTTGCTGTACTCACAGGGGAAAATACAGAACAAGGAATATAATTAATCCCATGTTAGCATACACTGAAGCCTGAGGGTGGAAGCTTCAGAGATTTAAGTCCCAAATGCTACCTGGTAAAACAAAATGCCATCTGCCTACTTTTCAGCTACATGTAGCGAGTACAGAAAGCACTGCTCCTCTCAGGTAGGTTCCTGAGTCTCCAAATTTAAGAAATAGTGGGGATATTTTTGAAAAAAGAGAAATTTGTAAATGATTGACTTTACATCTGCTTACACAGTTTAATAAACTGAGCAGCCTATCATCAAAAAATTATATTTTTTCTCAGAACTGAACTGACTGAAATTATTAGGACCCACAAAATAACATTTTAATGATTTTATTTTAATCCAGGGTCACAGGAGAACTGTTTATCACTGGGGAAGTATGTACATGAATTTAAGTTTTTTTATTTCAGAAATAATTTAGATAGCACCTTACAAATAGCAACATGCATACTCACCTCCATGTGAACCACATGCTATATTTACTTAACTCTAAGAAAAAATAAATCAGCAACATTCCTATTCTCATATATCAACAAAGACATATATAAATGCAAACACATGACATACACATAAATATACACATCCATAAAGAAGAGAAGCCTATATGTCTCAGGAACGTTTATTGTCCCTCATCCTGTTTACATTTTTAAAATTTAAGCATCTATAGAAAAACCAAAGAGATGCAAATGCATGTGTTACATTCTATCATTCTCACTTCTTTTTAGCACTTTTCTTTGGTCAAGAGGGTCATCTGTTGGCACCAGACAACTCCCACAAACAGGGAATGAGTATTGCGACAGAGTAATAACAGATTTCTAGAGGAAAGGTTTAATGCTTATTTCATGTCTCACCAAAAACTAAAGGTAACAGAGCAGGAACAGTAAAGTAATCATTTCATTATTATTAGGTAATGGTATTCATTGTTTCTAGAATTAACATCAAGTCTTTTAAGCCAATCATATTTTTTGAGGAACATAACAATGGTAATCATTTTTTGCTTCCATTTGACTATTTTCAGGCTTAGAAAATGCTCAGTCCTACATCTCATAACCTGGTCCCACTAACATTGTTGTCTCTTCCATATTATATTGAATGCAGAATTGTGATATTAATTCATCTAAATCTACTGCCATAGATAAGAAAGTTAAAGCCTGGAGAAATAAATCTTATACAAAATCACATAGATCATGAATGATATGTAACTCAGATAAAAATTTTCCAATATCTATTTATTTTTTACCATTATCAAATATATAGCAATCCTTCTTTAAAGACTGGGTACATGACTGGATAATTTTTTGAGTATTAGAAAACAATTATAGAAAGAAACTGTATTCTGCCTTTCAGATATATGTGGATGTCCAGAAAAGTTAAAATGTATCTATCATTTTTTGGATTATTTCTTCATAAATTTAGGTAAGAACAAAGAGGAATGGTTGGCGAAAATTGCTCCTCCTTGAATGGATTCATTTTCTTGGGAATTTCCAATAACGCTGGGATGAAAGTGATCCTGTTTACTATGTTTCTAGTTGTTTATCTCATTAATCTTTTGGGAAATCTTGGAATGATCATTTTAATTAGAATGGATTCCCAACTGCACACACCGATGTACTTTTTCCTCAGCCACCTCTCATTCTGTGACCTCTGCTATTCCACAGCAATTGGTCCCAAGATGTTGGTGGACATATTTGCCAAGAACAAATCAATCCCCTTCCTTGGCTGTGCTCTGCAATTCTTCATCTCGTGTACCTTTGCAGATTCTGAGTGTCTATTATTGGCCGTGATGGCCTTTGATAGATACAAGGCCATTAGAAACCCATTGCTCTATGCAGTCAACATGTCCAATAGAGTGTGCTCTCTGCTCATGGCCGGGGTTTATCTCGTGGGAATGGCAGATGCTTTGATACACACCACATTAACGTTCCGTTTATGTTTCTGTGGGTCAAATGAGATTAATCATTTCTTCTGTGATTTACCACCACTTTTCCTCCTTTCCTGCACTGATACACAAGTCAATTTGTTGGTATTATTCACTGTTTTTGGCTTCATTGAACTGAGCACCATTTCAGGGGTTCTTGTCTCTTATTGTTATATTATCATATCAGTCTTGAAGACCCACTCAGCTGAAGGGAGGTTCAAAGCTTTCTCCACCTGCTCCTCCCACTTAACTGCTGTAGCAATTTTCCAGGGAACTATGCTCTTTACATATTTTAGACCGAGTTCTTTATACTCCTTAGATCAAGACAAAATGACCTCATTGTTTTACACCCTTGTGATTCCCATGTTAAATCCTCTGATTTATAGCCTACGGAACAAGGATGTGAAAGAGGCCCTAGAAAAATTGAAAAATAAAAGATTGTTTTAAGTACGTATATTATGTGTACACACACACACTCACATGCATTTAATGATTGTTGTTTTCATAAAATTATATAATATGATGCAAGAGAGACATAATTTTCTCACATTTAAATAAATGAGTATCTGTATTTATGTATTAAATATCACTATGTTCTCTTTGCGCATCTAGATGCTTTGGAGTTCATGATGAATCCAGTAGTTTCTATACAAATGAATCCTATAGTCTAGAAAAATAAATAAACTTTAATTAACTAAAGACTCAAATAATTCATATTAAGGCTCAAAACTTTCATAAAGTAAAAAACTGGAGGTTAAAAATCTAGAAAAAATATCAAAATCTAGTCAGTAGAAGAAAAGCTTCCCTGGATGGAGATGAATATTTGAATAGTCTTAGATCTCAAAAAAAAAAAAAGTGCAGTTTGGGGAACAGAAAGGATTCTAGGAAGAGGGTCTGACAGTTACAGAAGTCTTGAGGTGGCCAGTTTGGTAACATTTTAGCATTAAAGAATCCCAAGGATAGGTTATAAAGAGCCATGTAAAGTGCCTTGGTAAATTACATCATTGTGCTGTAATTATTTTATTTATTTTATTTTTGTAAAGATTGGCACCTGAACTAAAATCTGTTGCCAATCTTCTTTTTTTTCCCCCTGCTTTTATTTTCTCCCCATATCCCCTCAGTACATAGTTGTGTATTTTAGTTATGGTTCCTTCTAGTTGTGGCATGTGGGACACTGCCTCAACATGGCCTACTGAACAGTGCCATGTCCGTGCCCAGGATCTGAACTCTGGGCCACCGAAGCAGAGTGTGCGGACTTAACCACTCGGCCATGGGGCCAGCACTTGTGCTGTAATTATTTACTATCAGCTCCTTCATCACTTCCTCCAGGAAGCTTCTCTTCCATTCCTCACCTTTCTCAGCTCTAGTTAAATGCCTTTTTTCAGTTCACAGACAACTATCTCCTTTAAGCATTCTTTTAATATCACCCTGTTTATTAGATTAATGCCTCTAATATGAAATTGTGAACAATCTTTGCTCAAGGACTGAGGATTCCATCCCTGTTATCTAAAGCTCCTGCATAGTGTTTGGGACATCAAAAGGCAAAACAAACATGTATCCAATAAAGTAAAACTGTGCATAACATTTTTGACTGCTTTTATTAGTTGTCAGTAACATAAAATTAACTAAGTTGTGGTATGCAGCTTGAATATATATATATATATTTTATAACTTTTAGGAAAGTACATAAAGTGATTGTGGATACTAAAGTAATAGATCTGTAAAGACATATATGTTAATTACACTTGAAGTAAAGAGCATTTGTCTATGTGTGTTTTTGATATTTATCTATTTCATCTGTCTCTGTTATGGCTTCTGATGGTTAAAGCACTGAATCCGCATGTTGAGACAACACGGATATGGTCATATATTTGACAGACCTTGGAAGACTCAAGGTCAGTCTTTATTATCCATTACAACTATAGAAATCAACGGCCACTGAATGTCTTGGATTTTTTTAGCTGCCATTGTAAAATGCCTTTGTGGGAAAACATTTCAAAATGGAAGTAAAGCCCAAAAAGATTCTCTGATTTTCTAAGGGACATTGTGACCTATCACCTAGTATTATGATGGAAAACATCCTATGGACACTGTTTCTTTCTTTTTTTTTTTTTTTTGACAAAAGGCTTTAAGGATTTTCAGCTGAACTATATTTCCTCAATTAATACATACTCTTCTGGAATTGTTACTTATGAGTAGCAGCATGGTAGAAAACATTGTTTGAAATTTATTGTCTAAGAAAAATGGGATTTCCGTTGATGGCCGCTAATTTAGAGGATGTAAATATGTCATCTAATTAACTTACCTCCCTTCCTTATGGCAAATATATATTGTAGAATCTGAAGACTGATTTTATCTGCATATTAACAGTTTTATCAGAATGAGAGGGTTTGAATTAAAGACAAGAGAATTTTAAGCTCAAAACTGAAATTCCAAACTTAGAATTGACTGAATTAAGTGTGGGCTTCCTCTCCCTGAATTTGTTAGGTTGAATAATACATTATAGGGACTATTTTTAGGAGATACATGACTGAAATAGATGCTTGGGCAGATATCCTATAATGACTCTTTTATCCTGATGTTCTACATAAATAGGGAATACCACATCCAAAGCTTTTGATGTTTTCTAGCCTGTCTACTTCAATTTTCATCATCCTCTCCCCCTTCTTAGTCTCTCTACATCACATCCTTCTCACATGTCCCCAGTGACTGATGGAAAATATTATTGTCCAAATAAAGCATTTGGGGGATTAAAGGGAAGTCTTTAATGATGGTGAAATAGGAAGCTCCTGAACTGCCCTTTCCCTGTGGACACACCAAATGAACAGCTACACATGGTACAATTTCCTCTGAAGGAAATCGAGAAACTAGCAAGTGACTCCTACACATCAGAAGAATGAAAAAATATCCATACTGAATTGGCTAGGCAAAATTAAGATAAATTGTTGTAATAAATCCAACCTGCAGCACAGGGGCATACAATTGGAAGGAAACCTATGACTCTCAGTTTCTCCCTCAGAGGTAAAGGGTTTGGACCCCACAACTAGAGTCCCAACATCTAAGACTCTCAACAGAGGGGCAGATCTCCAAATCCTCTAGCCCTGAGAGCCAATGGGGCTTGTTTCCACAAGACCCACAAGAGTGTAGCAAATAAAAAAGTAGTTATTAAGAGAAGCCATAAATAGTTGCAGCTATCACACCAGAGTTCAGAGCACAGATAGAGGGCAGAAAAGCCTATCTCTAAGTCTTTCCCTGAATGGATTCTATATGCATACATTAAAAGCTGCTGCCTGAGGGACAGGCTGCTAATTTAGCATGCGTCTTGTGGCTGACTGAGATCCTCTCTGGAGCCCAGAAAAACATGTGGACACCTCTGCCACTTTCTCACTCTTGCCCCCTCCAAGTCGCAAGTATATCCCTGGAAGGAGCTTGTACGTGCATCTGCACCTCAGCTTTTGTGGCTGCTACTTGAGGAACATGCCCCCCAAAATCCCAGCTCTGATAGCCAACAGAGCTTCCATTCAGAAATGCCACAGAAGTTTAAAATCATACCAAGCACACAATGATAGGAAACTAGAAAACACATAGAAGAAGAAAATAGGAAAATTCACAAATAGGTAGAGCATAATTCTACAGCTACATCATAACTACCATCTTAGAATCAACTCAGCCAAGGAAAGCCTTCACTACACACACCTCCCGCTTAGCCACTGTGGCTATATTTTATGGCACACTTCTGTTGATGTATTTGAGACCTAGCTCAAGTTACTCCATGGGCACAGACAAAATGGCCTCCGTTTTCTACACAGTTTTTGTCTCTGTTAAACCCACTGATCTATAGCTTAAGGAATAAGGATGTGAATGGTGCTCTGAAAAAGTAATTAACACTAAATTATGTTCTGGGCGATTTCAGGTGTTCACATAAAAGTATTTATTTAAAGGTTTTGAGACCTAAAGTCCAAGGACTTTGACATGGATTTCTGTAGTCTCACCAGTACAATCTTCTGGATATTTCCTGTTACTTACCTTTGTGCTTAAATTGAATGTAGAAAGAAGTCATGACTTATCTTACTCTTCTCTCCAAACCAAGGATGAGTACTAATAGGTTCACTTTGATTTTGCAAAAAGCATAGTTTTATACCTCTCTTCTTTGTTCATGGGTATGCCTCTGTGATATAAAATGGGCGTAGAAACTATGTCCCCATTTCTAGTCAACTTACCCTCATCAACATTCCAATTTGTCTTTAAACAATGAGTTTAATAAACTTGTTGAGACAGAAGGGAACGTTAGTGGGTTAAATTAGGTTTGGGTGCCTCCTTCCGATGTACTAGTGTCGCTCTGTAAGTGTATCATCATAACACTCAGAAATCTATAATTAGTAAATGAATAAATAAGAATAAAAAAGAAATCTCCTTCCCTCGACTAAAAGTTCCATAACGGCATGGCCCTTGGCTGTCTTGTTAACCATTTTTCTGCTTTGCTATTTACGATGCTCAGCTCTAAGATGCCATTTAAAAATATTTATTGAATGAAATGAATGGGAGTAGCCTGAAAAACTGATGGAAAAATGAACTTTTTAAAATTTACCAAGAAAAGAACTACTTTCTTTAATTTTATTCAAGTGCGTTCATTTTAGATTATATCCGTCTGCACTTGTTATCTTTTGCCCTTGGCTGAAATAAGAATCTGGGACAGAGATTCTTCAATTTAAAAATCTTCTCAGAGTACTCTGCAACATTCTTCCTCAATTACATCAACAGACATCCCCAGGATCAGCAGCTCTGGATTTGTATTGCACCCCACAGTCTTCACTTCAGCCTGTGGATTTCCCTTCTTGCCCTCACTCAGGAGAACAGATTTGGTGCCATTGACAACTTTACAGAAACTGCTTGAATGGAAGTTAGTGGTAATGTATCTGGACCTTCTTTCTCAAAGGGAACTGGAGAAGAGCATTCCATTTCTCCTATGTGTTCATAGCATTATACTAGTTAAAATAAAAAAAGAAAACTTAAAGTGCCCAATTGATTATATTTAAGTTGTTAAGGAAGAGTTATTGACATAAATATATGTTCCCAGGAAAAAGAATGAAAAGTATTTTTTTAGAGTTCCATTTGTAATGATTTATATTGGCTTTCTGTGTATCTGTGAAATAAACTGAAATCATATTGCAAACAAAATTTTAATAGTGGTCGTTGCTGAGTGGTTGGATGCTTGGTAATCCTGCAATCTATTCCAAAATCTTCATTAAGTTAATTGAATATGTTGTTCACGCTGTAATCAAGTGGTAATTAATCCAGTTGTGAAAAACATAACACAATTTTAGCTTCTCAAGAGTATTCACCTTATTTTAGGTTGTCGTCATGAAAGGAACATGGGAACACTCTTTCCGGTTCCTGGGAGGAAAGATCAATGGGTTATACAGGTTTTTCATTCAGGTCATCTTCCCTAATTTATATATCTCTTTAGAGTATAAAATGTGCTGAGTGTTATGCAGTCAAAACATAATAGGAATAAAAACACATGTTAGAACATGCAATTTTTAGCAAGTAATTTGTCTTATATTACAAATTGAACAGTTTTAGACAAAAATATTTCGTTTTCTCATAAACATTTTCTTTTATAACCTTAAATGATTTATTTGTTTTTCATAGAATATGTCACACACCAGGACCTATCAATCACTGTCCAAACCTCTTTCCAACTCAATGTACTTTATTAAAAATACATTAAATATATTCATATCTATAAAAATTAAGCATATTTTATGTAAAATTAACCTCATTGGCCATCTTTCACATAAATGTGTAAGGAAAATATATTCTTCTTTTCCTTTACCTTTTCCCTTAAAAACTTTGACTTAATAGCCTTTACAGATGGTTAGGAAAGCAGAGTGTTTTGTTTTTGTTTTTTATTCATTTTAGGAAAATGATAAAGATGGGAAAGAGTCTACAGTAGGAGCCAGACTTTGAAGTGAGACAGTCCTGAGTTCAAATCTATATAATATCATTTACCTGTTATCTCTGGGACCATAGCCAACTAATTCCCTATCAGGGACAAAATCTCTGATGCTAAAAGAAAAGAAGGAATCATTCATGGCATCATGTCATGAACTGAAGTCTCCAGGATCCATCTTTGTCCACTTTAGAGCCTGCTCACCTGATCTGTCAGAGTCCAGGTGCAGATCCTAGCCTCTAGTCATGTTTGGAGCTCTCAGCCAATTTACTTTAGGATTTCTTTTTCCTGACCATGCCTTCACTCTTGGTTACAATTGAGCATGTTTCTTCACAGTTACCCATGTTGGCCACACCATTCCAACTTCCAGACCAGATGCTGTTCTGATCTAAGGTTAGGACCCCACATTGCCATGAAATGAGCTTATAAAGTCAACCCCAGAGTTATTCATTTTATGTTATTCTGTATGGTCCTATCTCAAGGGCCATGGCTGAAATGGTACACTTAGCTGCAAAGGAACAAATGCCCTCCTATTGTGATGATCCCGTGCACTTCAGAGAATATTTTCTGCTCACTACTTAGGAAGAAGTATTTGGTTCTCATCACCCTCAAGCTGCCATTCTGTTCTTCCCTATTGAAAACTCACACTCACCAGAGCCTTAGTTCACCACTGATCTGGATGGACAAAACTCTTCTGGTCAAGTTGGTTCCACTGTGGTAAATGGAACTGTGGCCTAGAGTTAGAACCCAGCATATCTTATTATTGCCAGAGGGTTTTAATCTCTAGTTCATTCTTTTTCTCACTACTCAAACTCACCTTTTTGTGTTAGGACTTTAACTTCAGACTTTCCAGCCATACCCTCTCTATGGGTCATGTCCTAGAAGCTGACCAAACTATCATTTCACCATTTGTTGGTTTCAGTTCCCATCTCTGCCTCTCAGAGGATAGCCTCCCTCTGAAATTTTAGTTGTTTGCCTAAATAAAGAGATTTCAGACTGAATATATTCTTGAGAAAATATCCTAAGAGCTATACTTTTATATAGTTGATATTTGCAAATTGTTTTTTGTTGTTGTTGTTGAGGAAGATTCACTCTGGGCTAACATCCATTGCCAATCTTCCTCTTTTTGTTTGAGGAAGGCCCTAGGCTAACATCTGTGCCAATCTTCCTCTTTTTGTTTGAGGAAGGCCCTAGGCTAACATCTGTGCCAATCTTCCTCTATTTTGTGTGTGGGTCGCCAACACAGCTTGGCTGATGAGTGGTGTAGGTTTGTGCCCAGCATCCAAATCCATGAACTCAGGCCCCGGAAGCACAGCATGCCAAACTTAACTACTATGCAATGAGGCTGGCCCCTGAAAATTGTTTTTGAAAAAGTCACTATAATTGAAGATATCTTGTAATAGTCATGTATATATATAGTACCCCTTTGGAGACGATCCAAAAATACTAAAAGAGAAAAATATAGTTCCTGTCTATTACTGGCATATAATCTAAATTATACACAAACCATAGTAAACATACTCATGTTTATTTCATAAAAATTTACTCAGTATCTACACTGGGGAAGATAGTATGATAAAGAGGCAAGGAATCAAATCAAGAATAATAGTTAAATAGCAAGCATAGTAAAGGAATAGAACAGACACAACTAACTGCATGATTAGACAGAAAATGCTGAGAGTCTTAAAAGAAGCACAAGAGATTCTAGTGAGGTTTATAATTTGAGATGTTGTCTATAATTGAATCAGCTGTCAGGAAAAAATCACATAGGAGTTGATATTTAAGGAAGGGTTTTTAGAGTGAGTAGAGTTTGAACAGCTAAGGTACAGTGTGCATGTGTTCACATGGAAACAATTAATGGAAAATGAGTCTCAGTGAATTGTATTTATTTCCTTTCACAAAAAGACAGTTGTGATATATCAATGGTCTAGTCAATATTGGGAGTAATTGTGGTAAAATTTAGGCTAGGGAGAGAGAAGGAGTAAGAATCTGAAATATAGAACATTATGTGCACGGTAAATCTACTTATGGAATAAATATTTAAAAAATCAACTTTATTTTTTAATCAGTTCCCTATTAATAAACGTTTAGATTGTTTGAAATAATTTGCTGCTGCAAACTGTGATGTAACAAATACTTTTGAAAGTAGTGAATTTTTATAGATTAAATTCCTAGAAGAGAATCTCTAGTTTAAATGGCGCACAGATATTTAATTTTCATGTGTTAGAAAAATTATCCTCATAGAAAATGTTAGAAGTTATCCTCTATAGACAACAATAATTTACACTTCTACCAACAATGAAGGTGTGTTATAAAAATTTCAACTTTAAAATGATGAAGAATTAAACATAATACAGATGATGTGAGCAGGCCTGGTCCAAACATTAGATTCTGACCCTAATCTGTGGTTGAGACCTCATTACTCACAGAATTGGGGAGCATTCACATTAAACTCGTTTTTTTCGTCAGTTAGAACCAAAGGCCAAGGAACAGAAAGGTTGTAAAGTTGTCAAGCTTCGTTTCATACTTTAAGAAAGCAATTGTTGTCTAATCAATTTCCTAAAGGCATTTTTGACATCTTTGTTCCTTAGACTGTAAATTAGGGGGTTCAGCATAGGTATAATCAATGTATAGAACACAGAGGTCACTTTGTCCATTTCCAGTGAATGACCAGTGCTAGGCCGCAAATAAATGAATGAAGATCAGGGTACCATGGTAAATAGTGACCACGGTCAGGTGGGAAGCACAAGTGGAGAACCCCTTTCTTCTTCCCTCAGCAGAACCTGTTTTAAGAATAGCTGCTATGATGCAGACATAAGAGAGAAGAACCATTAGAAGGCAGATGGTCTCCACCAAACTAGCAAAGACCACCAGAACAATGTCATGTATGTAAGTGTCAGTGCAGGACAGAGATAAGAGTGGGGAGATATCACAAAAGAAATGGTTAATTTCTTTGGAGCAGAAAGACAGATGGAAGGTGTTAGTGGTGTGAATAATTGAGCTCATGGTGCCCCCTAAAAATGCTCCAATTGCAAGCTGGCAGCAAATCCTCTTGGACATAATAACAGTATAAAGCAGATTGTTATGTAGTGGTCATAAGCCATGGCAGCCAAGAGGAAAGACTCCATGTCAATGAAAGAGCAGCAAAAATAAAACTGTGCGGCACAGCCATTGTAAGAAGTGGTCTTCTTATCAGAAAGCAAGTCCACAAGTAATTTGGGAGCAATGACGGAGGAGGAACATGCATCTATGAAGGACAATATGCAGAGGAAAAAGTACATAGGGACGTGCAAGTAGGAACTGATTGTGATTAATAAAATCATCCCAAGGTTCCACATGAGGGTAACAGAGTAGATGAAGAAAAACACAGCAAAAAGAACACTCTGAAGTTCTGGATGGTCACTAAATCCCAAGAGAAAGAACTCAGTCTTCGCTGTGCAGTTCTCCACCTCCATTCTCTGTGGCACTCCTAGACTTTGAAATTGTGGCAGAGTAATCATGGCAATGTTAATAATCATCTCAATATTAACAAAAAATAAAAATAAAATGATCGAAATAAATAGAACAGTAATTCTAAACCCACTTGGGCATCCTGATAGCACCTAGACATATCCAGAGTTAGAGTAATATAATGCGTAGGTTTCACTTTTATTTTGTTAATTTGATAATTTGCTATGTCTGTGCCTTAAAGCTATTGTTTTCACATCAAATGGTACCACCATCAAACCAGTTGCTGAATTCTAGGCCTGGGTTTCACTCTTACTTTCTTCAACTCTCTCATCTTCCACCAATGTCAAGTGATGGTGGTCAACCATACTACTACAGAGCAAAGTCTTAATAAATGGCCTTTTTTCCCATTTGTGTTGTTTTCGTCTATTTCCAAAACAAATAAAACCATTGCTCTTCCAAGTGAAGCCTTGTATAGACAGAGGAGCAGAAGTTCTGAATTTCTTATCTTGAAATGTGGCTTTGCCTCTGAGGAACAAAGGAAGTCCTTAGAGTTTTTTGAAATCCACTAATAAAATAGAAAGAAGAACGATTCTGATTTAGTTATGTAAGTGACTGAATCATAACTCTGTCACTCAGTAGTTGTGAAACCTTGGGCAGGCTAATTAATCACTGAGTTTCACTTTCACCATCTATGATAGGATAATGTAGTACCTTACTCGTCAAATTATAATTGTTAAATGACTTTTTTCTTACAGCCTCAATATCATCGCCATCTTGTTATTTCACTGTTCTGATGTTGGAAATATAACAGTTGTGAGTCAATGCAGTCACCTATTTTATTCTATATGGAAATGTGGCTGATATCCAAGGTTTACTCTTTTTCATCACTGCCATTCCGTTACTTAATTTCATCCCTCTTTTTCCTCAGTTGAACCTCATAATTGGCCTCCTTCCCTCCAGTCAATCCTCACTCTACTTTCAAACATGCTAAAAAATCTATCCATAAACCACTGCAAGAGTTATATATATAAAATAGATTTTGTATTATGTTTCCTTCTTGCTTAAACTCTTAAATGATTCCATGTCCTGTACAAGCTCAGCTTTTAAATACCTTCAGATTTGACATGTATTTCCATTTTCTATCCATATCCTCCATCTCAGAACCTGATCTAACAACATTACAAGAGTCTTACCCTCCTGCTCTTTCCTCAATTTGTTCCAGGTTTTCAATAAAACGAAATGTCTTTACTAAAACTTTGCATACATTTAGAGACACAGAGAATGAAATATAAATACCATAGAAATTGTGGATTCTGCATTATTACTCAAAGTTTATTTTCTACCTTCCTTCTGTTTCTAGGTAAATTAACTGAATTCTGGGTAAATGTGAATATCTGGCACTAACATATTTTCATCTTGTAATTTTCAATGGACTTTCATATCTAATTTAATTCTCATAGCCTTTTCAAATATCTTAATAATTCACTATCTCTCAATTATATTGAAAAGAACTTGATTATTTCAGGCCATTTAGCCAGTCCAGGGTTGCATAGCTCGGCAATCAAAGAGCGAGGGCCAGAGATTGGAAATTCTGCATCACTGGGCTAGAGCACTCTTCAATAAACAATTCCTTCTAAGAGATGGAAATGTGTCAGAGATGGTGAAACTTAGGAAGAAGATTGGAGTAAATAATATCATTATTTTCCAAAATCTCAACGTGCCAGATTTGATATAAGGATATCAGTTTAAAACTAACTTCAATTTTCATTTAGTGCATGAGTTAGAACAGGCAGGTTTACTTCTTTTGACACAGTAATAGAGACAGTATGTTGTGATGATTAAAAGCATGGACCCTAGAGTCAGACTGCCTGAGTTTAAATTTGGATCTATCACTTAATATTTGTAGCACCGTAGCAAAATTTCAGTAGTTCTATGGTTTCATTTTCTGATATGTAAATTACATTTTATAGGAACATTGCCTGCAGGTAATTATGAGGATTAAATGAGCAATTACACATAAAATATTTTGAAGAGTGCTCTTCACATAGCAAACATTCAATAAATATTAAGTATTATTATTCAACCATTGAGAAAAGTTTGAGCTTCCTTAGACATTAGTATTTATTATTTTATTATCAACCAGGTTTTCCTTTTTGCTCTAAAAAAGGGTTAATTAAAAAAAGAAAGCATCATTGAGCTACTCCAACTCTTTTGGAGTTCTCTTTTGCTGAAATATATGTGGCTTCCTCCTTCGAAACTATCAATTGTCATTGAGTGACCGTTCACCTATACATGTCTACAAATATGAGACATAAGATTGTCAGTTGATCTGGGAGTGGAGCAATGGCCACTGCTGCGAAGGTGAGGGAAAGATAAAATTATATCCAGTGATTACTGTGCCATCATCTCTTTTGATAATTATGAAGATAACTATTAAAAAGTAGGCATCAAAGAAAATCTTATCTTAGGGACTATGCTTAAATAAGCTTGGGATCTGAGTCCTAGGGAACAATCACTTCTTTGTGCAAGCTGTTTTCTGCTAAACCCCTTATTTCCAATCACAGAATTAAAGGTAATAAAGAAATCAAATTATATGAAGAATATTTACCTGTAAGAATCTTTCAAGGATGTTACACACTTCAAGACTGAAAGAAACCTTCAGGATTCAAAAATGAAATATGAAAGCCAAATGGAACAATGGAAGGGGAAAAGAATAGAAGAAACAAAAAATTAAGTGGAGTCCAAAGAGGAGCCAAAGAATCTGTTCTTCTATGCAATTTTCAGGTGAGAATGAAAATTTCTGAAAGAGTTCAGCAAATTTACATATTTCTGCAGTAAGTTCTCTATATTGAGCCCTAGTCACTGCTTTTGAAACTTGTTTTCTATTCCCTTAAAGCCAACCCCCTAGTCGCACCCTAGTCTTTCTATTTGTGTTGATAACTGTTCACTCCAAAACATTACCATAAGATAAAATAAATATTATGATATACAAATTGGGTCAGCTTTAATTTATATTTAAACCTACCCAACTTTTGAAAAGAAATAGTAGATAATGAGAATTGTGTTTGTGTTTAGATTCCAAATCAGAATCCAATAATACTGAGGATTGTCTTAAGAAGATCATGTGTTAAATGTGCTTTTTTTTTGTTGTTGCTCTTGTTTTTGTTTTTGTTTTTTGAGGAAGATTAGCCCTGAGCTAACATCTGCTGCCAATCCTCCTCTTTTTGCTGAGGAAGCCTGGCCCTGAGCTAACATCCATGCCCATCTTCCTCTAGTTTATATGTGGGATGCCTACAACAGCATGGCTTGCCAAGCGGTGCCATGTCCGCACCCGGGATCCGAACTGGCTAACCCTGGGCTGCCAAAGTGGAACATGCACACTTAACCACTGTGCCACGGGCCCAGGCCCATCTTGTTGCTCTTGTTTTTGTTGAAAATACCTTGAGGACAAAAAGTGTCATTCTAGGCATGTTTATTCTCAAAACATCAGTTTCTTATGTGTAAAATAATTGACTATAAGACGATGAACACTTAAAATCCTATCCAGCTCTAATATACTAGGATTATGTTAAGAACACTTACCAGATCACTTTCTTTCATTCACCTTCTTACTACACTGTTCTCAGCATCGGTTCATTGTTCACTGCAAAAATCTATTTTGACAGTTAAAGATTAAAAAATTGACCCATTGCTACCTTTTCTATAATCCATTTGGGCAGCCCTTTTGTGTTCATAGAATAAATTTGTGCCTCCCTTAGAAAGGCCATCATTCCTTAGAATAATGCAAGATCTTTTATATTTTGCTTTGAGTCTTTTGAGATTAGCTCTCCAATCTCACATCAGATCCCAGGAACACACACACTAACGTCCAAATCCCAGGGGGAAAATGTATGTGAGCAATTAAACAGTTCTACTGAGGAGTTAGTTAAACAAAAAATGAAATGACATAATGTATTTTTCTACCTCCTCAGGATGTCTCAAAGAAAAATATGTTTGGGCTTTCAACATACTAGATTATTGTATATAAAATTGGATTATGATATTTGCTATCTAGTTAGATTTAACCAACTCAAAGCAATTTATCAAACTATCAGGATATTCTATGTGATAGAATGGTGGAATAAACTGGAAAGAAGAAAAAATGTATTTATCTAGGTATTGAGGATTAGAAGATCTTGAAAGTCAACATGTAAATGGAAAACCAATTATGAGTGAAGTTAATGACTCTGGTATGTGTTACATGTGCATTTATGCTCAAATGGAATTCTGTTCATAAATGGATCAGAGAATCTTCATTCACTAAATGCATTTACTCTGTAAATATGTTGTGCTAGGCAGTGTTCTAAGTACAAAACAGAGAAAAGGAAGATAAGTTGAACTCGACATTAGGAATTTTATCAAGTATAGAACAGTAAACGAAAGATGGTAGAGGAAAAAAAATAAGCAATTACATGGAGACTGGAAAGTCCCTGGTATGATTGGAGACTCAGAAATGAGATTTATAGAGAATGTGTTGACTAATGAAGAAAGGTAATACTGGAAATATAAACATATTATACAAAAATATGCATTTCCAGTTATGTATATATATGAGTGTGTGTTTATATTTACATATATTTATCTTGGCAAAGAGAGATATGAGGAGTTTTGAGATTCCATCTGTCCATAGGATAAATCTCAGCAGAAAGAAACTTCTTTTCCAATAATTCCAGCAAAATCCCCTAGTTAAGTCACTAGCTCACTACTGTCCACCCAGAAACCAATCAGTGGGTCTTTTGATGACTGGCCATGAACACTTCCCCAAATCCCATTAAGTGCAAAGAAAGAGACCCATCAAGTATAGGAAAGGCATGGTCCTCACCCGAAAATTGAGATGCTAATAGTAAGAGAATGAGATAAACATATCAACCCCTATATTTTAAAAGTAAGGGAGTGACCAGATTATATGCGTAAAACAAAACCACTTAAAGAAACACAAAGAAACTTTTATGCGGCTGATTTCAGACCTGCTTTGAGGAGCACCCAGTGCACCTTGATTCCTCCCAGACAACTAGAGGTATTACCTATGAAGTGACATTTGGAGGGAAAGACAGATCTGCTATGTCAAGTTTTTTGTGAAGCTGAATGGAAAGCATCCATCCTTTATGCTAATAAAACAAAACAATCAGTCTTTAGATATGAAAAGTGTGTCTATCTCTCAGCAGAACATGGGTACTCCTAGTTATCCATGCTAAAGTGGGGGGAATTTTGCGTCGCTGAAGCCCTCAGACCCAAGGTCTGTGAAAGGGACATTGTAGATTCTAGAGAGAGATCAAACTGATAACTGACTAAAATGTGAGCACCTGGATAGCTGAAAATGCTTCTTAAACACAGGAAAATTTAATACTGAAGGCTCCTCTGAGGAGACTAGAGCTCCAGTATATTGATGCTTTCTAGTCCAGTGACTCCACACTCAGGTGAGTTTGCTTTCTATAAGAATTTTGACAGTGTCTGGAGACGTTTTTGCTTCTCACAAATGTGGGGAGGGGTGGTCCTGATATCTAATGGGTAAAGGTCAGGAATGCTACTAAACATCCCATAGTACACAGGAAAGACATCCACAGCACTAAATTGTCTGGCTCAAAATGTCCACAGTGCTAAGGTTGAGAAATCCTGTTCTAGTTGAAGGACCAAAGGTGAAAGACGTTTCTCTTAACTTCACCCTAAAATACAAAGTATCATGGGTGGTATGGTAAATCTCACCCCACTTAAACATTGGAAAACCAATATAGAGCCATAGTTTCATCATAAGCACAATATAATTCCATTCATTTAGTCATTGCTTATTTATCTATTTAAAGAAATAATGAGTAGCTGTCTTCACCAAGGGATACTGGAATATTTCCAAATTATCCTTACCCTCAAAGATTCCTTTTTAAAAAACATTAATAATGGTACTTTTTATGGGACTGGTCCTTGAAGTTTTGTCATTATGTTTAAGTCCAATGATAACTCTCTAAGGCTAGCAGCTTATCCCCAGTTTATATTTCAGAAACTTGAGATTAAGCAAGTTTGTGTCTTCCTCAAAATAACTCATCTGGATATGAACCTGGGGTGAGGTGTGTAATCTCGAGTCCAGAGTTCTTTCTACTTCATTAAAGCAACAAGGACCTAAGTTGCATTAGTGAATTCAGCAAAAATATAGAAAATAGGGGCCGGCCCCGTGGCCGAGTGGTTAAGTTCGCGTGCTCCACTGCAGGCGGCCCAGTGTTTCGTCGGTTCAAATCCTGGGCACGAACATGGCACTGTTCATAGAGCCACTCTGAGGCGGTGTCCCACATGCCACAACTGGAAGGACCCACAACTAAGAATATACAACTATGTACCGGGGGCTTTGGGGAGAAAAAATAAAAATAAAATCTTTAAACAAAAAAAATAGAAAATAACAAATATGAAATTAAATCTTAAGAAAGAAAGAAAAAAATGAAGTGTCAGCATTGTAAGAACATGGGAAAGCTAAATTATGATTTGGCTTTTAAAAGATGGGTGTGTTATGCTTGAAAATGGACCTTATGTGTATCAGGCTCTAATCCGTGGAACCTATAAATGTCATCTTATTTGGAAAAGTATCGCTTGAAGTTGTGATTAGGTTAATGATTTTCAGATGAGCAGATTATCCTGGATGATCAGGGTGTACTCTAAACCACATTAAGTGTCCTTATAAGAGAGAGACAGAAGATTATTTTAAACACACACACACACACACACACACACACACACGAAAATGTAGAAAAGATGGAGAGGAGAGAGGTTTGAAGATGCTAGCCTTGAAGACAGAAGTGATATAACCACAAGACAAGGAATACCTTCAGCCACCAGAAGCTGGAAGAGATAAGGAAAAGATTGTCCCCTACAACCTCTTGAGGGAGTATGGTCCTGTTGACACCTTGAATTTGGCCCAGTTACGTGGATTTCAAATTTATGATCTCCAGAATTGTAAGAGAATAAACGTCTATTGTTTTAAGCCACGGGATGTGTACTAATTATTTTTCAGAAGCTGTGGGAATCTAATTTATAATAGGTTTAGGATATAATAGATTTAGAAAATATAGTGAATGCTTAGAATAATACCAGGCAGAGGAAAAAAATGTTAACAAGAGCACGAAAGCTTAAAAAGGTACAGCATCAAATATATGATCCACTTATTTAACCAAGACAAGGCAAAACAGAGAACAAAAGGTAAAATTACAAACAATAGCAACAACAGCAGATAACTTATTGATCAGTTATAATATACCATATGTAGTGCAAAGAACTTAAGATATAGTATTTAATGTTCATGAAAATGTTAGAAAAGTAGAGTATTATCATCACTATTTTGCGGAATAGAAGATTTTAAAAGTTCTAAAATTATTACCTTGCAATCAAAAAATTAATAAGAAAGAGAAAAACAAAAAAGCTAAAAAATACTCAGAAATACAAATAGGAAATTTAGTTGAAATTTTCATGAAAAAAACAGAATATGAGAGAAAAGTATACTCATACCACGTAAAAAAAATGAAGTCAATTTAATAAGAATGGTTGCACACTTTAAGGATGATGAGAAGACATATCTTTTCATGTGCACTTTGTTAGAAATCTATTGATGTTATCTCAGACCAGGAAATTGAGTCTAACAATATCACTCTAAAAACCCATTCAAGGCAATTAAAGATTGGAGAAGAGCAGCAAAGGTAGCAGATGCACTTGAACTCTCCAATAAAAGGGATAAGATTTGTCTAAATAAGATAGGCAACTGGAAAACAAAAAAGCATGCATTGTCCTTTAGCTCAAATAATACTTCCTTATTTTACTTTTCATTCACAGCCACCCAAAACAAGCCCCTCACTAAAGATCTCTAACGAAACCCTGAGTCTAGCTAAGAAAATAGCTTTTCAAAAGGCAATTTGGATCCCAACACTTTCTTGAGAGCTTCTTTCACATCCTTGTCCTTCAGGCCATAGATCAAGGGATTCAGCCTGGGAATCACTGCAGTGTAAAACACCATGGCTGCTTTGTCAGTATCCACACTGTTGCAAAAACTGGGCCTGCAATAAATGAAAAGTATGATTCCCTGCAAGACAGCAATCACTGTGTGGTGGGAGGCACAGGTAGAAAAGCCTTCGCACCTTCCCTCTGCAAAGCGTACACTCAGGATGGCGATGAGAATAAACCAGTAGGAAGTGAGGATGATCACGATGGTGACAATTTCACTGAAAGTGGCCCCAATTAATAATGGACATGACATAGCAAGCAAGAGTAAAGAGAGGGGGTAAATCACAAAAGAAGTGGTTGACTACATTTGACCTACAGGATGGGATTTCAAAGGCTAAACACAAGTAAACCAAAGAACACACAGTTCCACAGATGTAGAAGCTAGAGACCAGGACCATACAAAATTTCTGGGACATGGAGAGCATGTACAGCAGTGAACTACAGATGGGCAAAAAGCAGTCACAAGCCATCACAGTCAGCAGGAAGACCTCAGTGACTGCACACATGCAAAGCAAGTAGAATTGCACCATGCATCCCAGGAAGGAAACTGATTTTTCCTTGTTTAAGATATTGGACAGCATCTTTGGCACGATGATCATGGAACTGCAAAAATCCACAAAGGACAAGTGGGTGAGGAAAAAGTACTTGTAAGTGTGAAGTCCAGAGCTGACCTGATTCAGTGCAATCATGCCCAGGTTGGCCCAAACTGTGACTCCATATACGAGAAGGAACAGAGGGAGAGAGAGACTCTCAGCTCAGGGGCATCTGATACTCCAGGAAGAACGAACTCTGTCACGGTGGTACCGTTCTCCTCACTCATTTCCACCATATGTCAGGATGGGAAACCAAACGATGTTTTGCGTTTCTTCTAAAACGAGAACAAGAGAGAAAACAACACATTTATATTAACTTTGGAAAAATATAGCATTGACAGTGATTTAAGATACAATTGTCAAATAATTCAAAATTTTCAATGTCTCAGTGGATCTCACTGATCAAAATAACTTTAAGTGTCAGCAGAAACCTATATGATTCCCAACTGTTATCTGCTATGATAAATTGGGTTGATGAATTAAATTAGGTGTTTTGTTGGAATCTGAAACAGATTCAATGATTTTACAGCCTCATGGAGATAAACTACTGTTCTTTGAAAAATGTAGCAATTTCTGTCCATGTAGGGTGACAGCTATTGTGATCCTAAATAGTGTACACTATTTTTTTAGATTAGTTTATCAGTAGCATAAATTTTGCAGGGGGTGAGGAGGTCCTGTACAATTTCCATGCAGGGACTGTGACCAATTTTTTTGAGCTTAGTGGCTCACAATGATTCTTGAACTCTAGAATTATGCAGAATGAAAAATAGAGAATTAAAATATATTCTAAAAGCCATCATCATTTTTACTTATCAAATTAGCAAAGTAATTTAGTTGATTATAATGATAATAATCTATGTCAATAATGACTCAGAAAGATGTAACTGTTGTATACACTTTTCTGGAAAGCCATTAGGCAACGTATGTCCAAAATCTTAACCCTGACGACAGTAAAAGCTATATGATATTTTTTATGAGAGGTTTTCTTCTTTTTTTTAAATCAGAATTTAAGCTTAAGTTTTTTTTATTATTTTTTATTTTTTTAAAGATTGGCACCTGAGATAACATCTGTTGCCAATATCTCTTTTCTCCCCCCCTTTTCCTCCTCCTCTTCTTCTTCTCTTTCTTCTTCTTCTCCTCCTCCTTCTTCTTCTCCCCATAGCCCCTCAGCACATAGTTGTATATTCTAGTTGTAAGTCGCTCTGGCTGTGCTCTGTGGGACGCCACATCAGCATGGCTTGATGAGCTGTGCCACATCCATGCCCAGCATCAGAATCAGCGAAACCCTGGGCCACTGAAATGGAGTGAGTGAGCTTAAACACTGTGCCACGGGGCTGGCCCTGAGATTTTCTTCTTGGTAAGCGATTACAATAAATATTTAATTACATTGATAAAATTGTGAAAAACTGTATCCAGAGCTACATTTCAGCATTGTTTGTAATATTAACAATGGGAAAAATTGTTAAATTAGAGCAATTTTTAAAACATAGTGGATTATATCTAGAGTAGCAAATTATTATGCTATCTGAAATTACATTTTTGAGATGGCTAATTTTTTTAAAGGATATTGAATAGTACCCTTGGTATATACATGTGGATGTAAATGAAGATGCATATGGAGAGGTATGAATAAGTATGATGGATATATTATGTATTATCACTTTTATTTGGCTACAATCCTAGAAAGATAAATCCTGTATCCACATTAAAAAGGAAGGAAGTGAAAACTTTCCCAAGTTCTCTCACATTGCTGGTTGGGGAAGTAGTTATGCTGTACATTCCACATAGGTGGAAACTACCATTTACGTCTGTCTAAAGAAAAGGAAAGGGGCCAGCCCAGCTCTACTCATTAGGCCATGTTGAGGTGCTGTCCCACATAGCACAACCAGAAGGATCTACAACTAAAATATGCATCTATGTACTGGGGGACTTTGGGGAGAAGAAGAAGGAAAAAAAAACAGATTGGCAACAGTTCTTAGCTCACGTGCCGATCTTTAAAAGAAAAAGAAAAGAAAAGTCAAGTAGCTGGCTTACATTAACAAAAAAAGAAAGAAAACGCAAACGGAAGTTGAGGAATTTTATTCTCTTCCCTCCTTCATAGACAGCAGGAGGAATACACCCATGCCTTCAAATACACATATACGATGAAACTGAGAGAAGAGATTTCAGACTGAAAACATAATCTGATATTTTCTCCACATCTTGAGCTAATTTTAAAGTGGAAACATCAGTTTCCCAAAGTCATGGTTTTTTCATTACCCCCCCCAAAAAAAAGAAAAAAAACTGAGTTATTTGTCATTTGCCTACTTCAAAGTTAAAACAGAAAAGTCAACTTGGAAAATTTTCTTCTTAATATTCCAGGCTGACAATAAGAAACTAATTGATGGTAAACCCAAAACAAATCCCAAAGAATTCACCTCCTCTACTGAGCAGAGATGGTCCACGTGGCCTGATTCCCCATAACCAGCTCAGAGGCGTATTAATTCAACTCTCAGAATTAGGGTGACAATTAGGGAGCTCCTCTACAGTCATAAATTCTATATTCCTTGACAAAAATCAGTGTGGAAAATGGCAGAAAGAGAAGGAGAGAGAGACACATACAGTATCATTTTGTTTATTCTGTATTTCATGCATATCAATGTTTGTTACAGAGGAAATTGTTCTAATTTCACCAACAGTTTTAGGACATTGCTTTTGGGAAGTTTAGGAAAAGTCCAGACATTGTGGCCTACAAAGGCATAGAGCTCACACTCACAGATCACACAAAAGCATTCCCATCCATAAGAGTTTATATGATTCCTTAAAGTAGTCCTATACAATTTAGAGCTTGAAAGTGAATCGTTAGAAGGACAGCACATATTCTTTAATTAGCCATATTATTTTACGAAGTTCAAATTTCTTTTTCTCTTTAATCAATACTGGAGATACTGGGATCCCAAGAAATAATTTTTTATAATACATAGTACCCTTTTCTGTTTTCCACTGAAATGAGGAGAAATATGTTTATTTAAAATTGTTAACCCACAAGTGTTAATTTGTTCCAATGTGTTTTAAAAAGGGAAGGTTGTTATTTTTTAATGAGAGAAAGATACATTCAAGGCCTTTGACAAATAGAAAATACCAATAGAGGGTGAGACCACTCTCACTTATTCTCTGACCCTTGGTAGACATATACGTGACTGTAGTTGCACTAGTTGGTTATTCCTGGAGGAAAGAGAATCTGGACTAGAACTCAACAGAGCCAGGTATTTTCCTCATTCTTCAAATTATTTCAAAGAGGTGAAGGATATGTGCATAAAGAAATGCCAGTTTGGGGGCCAGCCCAGTGGTGTAGTAATTTAGTTCATGTGCTTTGCTTCAGCGACCTGGGATTCTCAGGTTCAGATCCTGGACAGGGGCCTAGGCACTGCTTATCAAGCCATGCTGCAGTTGTGTCCCACATACAAAATAGAGGAATATTGGCACAGATGTTAGCTCAAGGACAATCTTCCTCAAGCAAAAAGAGGAAGATTGGTAAAAGATGTTAGCTCAGGGCTAATTATCCTCACCAAAAGAAAAGAAATTAAGAAATCTCAGTTTGAAAACAAATAATTATTCTGATGATATGGTTTCTCTCTTCAACAGCCAGTAAAACTGAGTTGCCTTATTCTGAATTCAAACCTTTTCCTGTTTTCAAGTCTAAGGATGAAAAATCAGGCTGTTGATTACTTATAGAGCAGTGGTTCTTAACCAGGAGTTGTTTTGATCCTCATGAGACATTTGGCAATGCCTGGAGTCATTTTTCATTGTCGCAATACGGAGGAGTGCTACTGACATCTAGTGGGTAGAGACTAGGGATGCTGCTCAACACTATGATGCACATGACAGTCCACCCCCGCCCCCCTATCACCACTGTGAAATATATAAATAGGTCTTATAAACTTTGCCTGTCTTATACTCAAAAGCTCCTTCCTGGAGGGCATAAGGTCTGAAGCCACACCAGAGTTCTACCAAATATCTGAAAGAGGTGGGGATAATGAACTTTGTAACTGAAAATAATAATAATTCCTCACATTTATTGGCCACTTCTGATATGCTAGCTACTGTTATGAATACAACTATTAAACACATTTCATCTTTATAAAAATATGTGAGATTGATACAATTATATAACTTTATGAATGAGGTGACTGAAGCACAGTCAGGTCCAACTTCCTAAAAGTCACACACAGAATCACTGACAGAATCAGACTACATGCTGCTTCTTGGGTTCTGACACACATACGACCCTGTGAAGAAGAGCAGAGCTACTGAATGATGCTGGGATGGCATAGTCCTTACTCAATGCCAGAGACTATTAAAAGGGATTGCCTCAGGGATCTCTCCCAGGTCTGCCCCTTTTCTGACCATGTATTGTCTCCCTAAACCAACAGTGTTCAAATCACTGTCTGTGATTTGTGCTCTTTGATATACCAAACATTTCAAGAATTCCATGGATGTATTTAGTTACAGGTAATCAGTTTCCAAATTCTCAGCAACCTATATATGTTTTCCTAAAATTGATCCATCTGTTAATTTTCTGAATTTGAAGAATGTTTCTGGGTCTTCTTTCCACCTAGCACTCTCATGTTTCTATTTCTCTCATTTTTCAAAAGTGATGATTCCTCTTATTCGTTCTCATTTACTATGTGAATTACCCCAATGAGGAAAACAAAAGCAAACTTCTAAAACATAAGAACAATTTGAAATACTGTTTTTCATGAATCTTGAAGTTTTCTTTAATCAAGACACTTCAATCCCATGGTATGACTTCTTGTCATAATTCTGGCATATAGTACATATTTCTTTCCACAGAAAATGATGGCATTAGGCATGTGTTTTAGCCAACACAGTGATGTTTTGAAATCAGATATTTAGTAGATTGATGACAATATTTTTTAACATCTCTTCTTTTTGTTCTTAGTGCATCCTGAAACTACTGTCACAAAACCTATCTTCCTGAAGGAGAGAGTCTCATGACATAAAAACTAAAAAACTATCTATAAAGAGTACCATTGTCAGTGAAGTTTCATGTCATCTGGGCCACCCACTCACAGGAGAGCTGCTTTGCTTACCTATTTGTCTTAGATTTAAAAACATGGCAGGTTTTTTTAAAAACTAATTTAAAAATAAATATTTTATTGAATTTGATTTCATGGTCATTATCCCTAAATTGAATAACATCAATATGAAGCTCTGAGTTTTGATGAAATGTATTCAAAACACATACGATAGTGCTGTTTTAGTAAAATATTGTATTGGCAAGGTTCAATGCAATCAGCAGTATGTTAAATTTTCTAAACTTTTTAATTCCATCTTTTTTTTGGAAGATTAATCCTGAGCTAACTGCTGCCAATCCTCCTTTATTTGCTGAGGAAGACCGGCCCTGAACCAACATCCGCGCCCATCTTCCTTTACTTTATATGTGGGACGCCTACCACAGCGTGGCTTGCCAAGTGGTGCCATGTCCACACCCGGGATCCGAACTGTCGAACCCATGGCTGGCAAAGCAGAATGTGGGAACTTAACTGCTGCACCGCTGAGCTTGCCCCTAATTCCATTGTTTTAATCAGGGTGTCTCCAAGTGGAATAACAGATATACTTAATTGTTATATGATAAGATGTGGAAGGTCTTTTGGTAACCTTTTCAGAAATTAAGAAAGTGAGTGTTTCTAATGATTGCAGAACAAACCACTCCAAAACATATTAATTAAAATCAACAACTAAAGATTATTGTGAGAAATTGGCATGTAACTTGGATGGAGTTGAAAGAGTTGAGTGATATTCCTATTTTAGCACAATCTCTGACAGTTTCTAGTCCCATTTCCATTTAATATGACCAAGCAGTCTCCGTATTTTCATCTATTAAAAAGTGGAAATAGAAATGATGCTGAACCCTCTTGCTTTCTAACATTGTGATATCTTTCCAAGGATACATTAATTAATTGGAATAAATAATCCAAACATATATTCATAATATTTCTCACACAAAGAATATTTCCAGGGCTCAGCCCCATGGCTGAGTGGTTAAAGTCCTGCGCACTCCACTTCAGCGGCCCAGGTTCACAGCCCAAATCCTGGGCGCAAATGTACTCCAGTCCCCAACCACACAGTGGAGGTAACCCACATACAAAAAAAATGGAGGAAGATTGGCACAGATGTTAGCTCAGGCTTATTCTTCCTCAGCAAAATAAAATATTTCCAAAAATATTTTTTCAATTTTGATTGATTATATTTTATCCAAATTTGCAATGCAATTATATTTTAATTAGTGGTATAATTATTATTGAATTATTACAAGGTTAACTTAATACAGAAAGAAAAACTTTTGATTTTGCTAAAAGCATCATGAAATAAAAAGTATGAATCTGATTAATAACATTGTAGTGATCAATGGGAGGAGTAGGATTGAATGTAAGTTCAGGAGAAGGAAAGGCACAAATATGACTGTTTTGGATGTCATTTATTTATGTATTCTAAATGGATATGCAATGGAAATTACAGTTTTTGTTATTTAAGTTTATGATGAAATATTGTATATGTAAAATTAAATTCTTCAAATATATACCTTTTCAAAACTAATTGAGAAGCATATGACCAAAAGATGTGAAGACTACTGAGTCATGTTGTATATAGAAGCAACAGAATCTACTATAAAGAATCTGAACTGTCACAACCTGATAATGGAAAACATATTGTATGCCAGTGTTTAATGGAAAGTGTGCTTCTGATATGTCTGGAGTCTTGAATGATTTCATGAATTCTATCAACAATTGCTTTTACAATGTTGGCGAGGTCACTTAAGCATCATAGGCCTTGGTTTCTTCAAAGTAAAGGCAAATGGTTTGTGGTAATTCTATCAAAAAATGTGGTCATCCTTGGTGCATGCAGGACAGAAGTAAAATAAACTTCTCTAAAAAAAGGCATTAACCATTACGGATTCAGTTTAAGATTAATATAAATAATTTCTTAATTTCAAAGAAAATTAGAAATTGCATAATTGCTAAATGTATAACAAAGATAAATTAGTAAATAGCTAGAGAAACAGAAGTCAATAGAAGAGAAAAGCATTCCCTCATCAGACATCCAATATCTAAAACGCTATTTTATTTTTCCATATAGAATGGTTATTTAATTGATTCCTTATTATATAATGTATATGAATGGAACATTTCAATAATGAACATAAGGTTAAAATAACATGAACATTCCAAATAACTTTATTGAATCCATATAAAATTGTTACCCACGTTAGATTTTCTTCCTTACTAAAATACCTGGAAATTTATTTCTTCCATTATATTGATGATTAGTTTGGAATTTTATCTAGACATATTGATTAAAGAGAAGGAGAAGGACGTATAATTTATTCAAGCAAAAGTGAGTTATTAATGTTAAAGAAATCTAGAATTTTTAATTTACCAGATCAAATAGGTCTTAATAGTAATGAATGCCTGCTTTTCATTTTATTTTGAATAAAGTTATATAGGTGATTTGTTTCCAACACTTGAGGTGACTCCAGACACTTTTTTTTTTTTTTAAGATGGGAGTTCAATTGAGAAGGATTCAGAAATTACCCTCATGTTCAGGAAAAAGAATCAAGGAATTGATCATGGTTTTGATGTGTTTATAGGCAGAATGAAAGTATGAAGTACAGATTGGGTTGATACCCTGCTTACTTTTTGCCTATAAGATTTCTTGAGAGCCAATCTACTATTTCTATGCCTCTGGTGGAGTCTATCACAGCTTATCATCCTACCATACTTGAGCTCCTTTGAAACACATTCAGAATAAAGGCCGTGTCTTATCAACTTTCCATTCATGTCAAGTAACCTGTATACACAATAATATACACACACACGTGCATGTCATAAAGTATTCACTCAATAAAAAATTCGGTTCATCATTGACTCAGTATTGCATTTTGACTTTGCCATGCTTCCATCTTCCAAAGAAAACTCCTTGTTGAAATGTGTCTCCTAAAATTCTGACCATTCTGTTATTCAAGGACCAATTCAAACAATACCTGTTTTATGAAGACATCTCTCTAATGTCCCTAAATGGATTTGAACTTTCCTTTCTCTCAAATTCTCAATGATAACTTATTATTTTCTACCTTATACAGTGACTACTTTTTTCACTGCCCTACTGTCAACACTAGATTTTACATTCCTTGAAGGATGAAGACTAGTCTTACTTTAACTGCTATTTGTACTTTTACAAGAGAAATTCACATGTTTATTGAGAGCCTAGTGCACTTCAGGTATGTTATAAGAAGGGGATAAAACTGCTTATTGAGATTACACAAGGTTTTACATATGATATTTATACAGTCTTTTTAAAATATAGTCTTTTTATTCTTCACAATCAGATTAAGAGCTAGTTTACATTATCTCAATTTTATAGATTAAAAATTAAAGATGAGAGAGATGGCTATTTTATTTTCCAGTAAGAGATAGAGCCAAGTTTAGTCTCTTTGAACTAAAATCCATGACTTTTCTATTGTACAACATTAACTCTTCATAATTTTAAATTAATTAATTTAAAATCAACATTTATGGACACACTTTATTTACATATCAGGGACAAACTCTGTTAAAATAATATGCTTAATAAGAATATGCTTAATAATAATAATATGGTTAATAAGAATGCTTAAGAAGAATTATTTTGCTGACAATATCCTTGACATCCTTATTTCTCAAACTGTAGATCAGAGGATTCAACATGGGGATCACCACTGTGTAAAACACAGAGGCCACTTTGACTGTGTGCCTGGAGTTTTTGGAGTTGGGCACACAGTAGAGGAAGAGGATGGTGCCATAGAAGATAGTAACGGTTGTCAGGTGTGAGGCACAGGTGGAGAAGGCTTTGCAGCGCCCACTGGCTGAATGCATCTTGAGGATAGCGACAATGATAAATCCATAAGACATGAGAATGATGAGTAGTGTGCTAACCGCATTAAAGGTGGCAAAAATGAAAAGTAGCAACTGGTTGACATAAGTATCAGAGCAAGAGAGGGACAGCAACGAGGAGAATTCACAGAAGAAATGATTAATTGTGTTGAAACCTCGAAATGATAATTTGATAACAGAACATGTGAATATCAAGGAACAAGCTACTCCCCATGCATATGATCCGACCACTAGCACGGCACAGAGTTTCTGGGACATGGCAAATGTGTAGAGCAGAGGGTTACAAATGGCCACAAAACGGTCATAGGCCATCACAGCTAATAAAAAGAATTCAGTTACCGCAAAGGTACAAGAGAAAAAGAATTGTACTACACATCCTATAAATGAAATGGTTCTGTCTTCCACAACTAGGTTCACCAGGGTCTTGGGAGTAATGACGGAGGAATAGCAGAAATCCACAAATGAGAGGTGGCTGAGGAAAAAGTACATAGGGGTGTGTAGCTTGGGGTTAATTTTGATTATTACAATCATCCCAATATTCCCTACAACAGTGACAGTGTAAATAGCCAGAAAAATCAAGACGAGAGGGATTTGCAGTTCTGGGAAATCTGAGAAGCCCAAGAGAGTGAACGTGGCCCCAGTTTTATTTCTCTCTGACAGTAACATGGTTTCTGTTTGTTAGAATCTGAATCAGTCCTGAAAATAAAAATATTAAGGAGAGTGAGGATATAAGAAGCTTGGTTAACTGCCCTTCCCAAGACTGCAAAATGAAGCAAAATATGCCTTTCAGGATTTCTTTTTGTATTTTCTATGCAAGATACACTAAATGTATAAAATTGTAAAACATAACGACCATTTAAAATGTTTCCTTATGTAAAAACAATACAGTTATTGCATTATGTTTGTACTCAATTATAATTTTTAATATTTACAAAAAAGTATGAAATCAAGAGATTTATGGTTATTTTAAAGCAAATCCTCCCATAACACTTTCAGCTCTCCTTGAAAATTATAAGTTCATAAAAGATAAACCTAGCATACTGCAATGACTGATTATGTCAGTACTATAATCAGTAACAAAAATGAGAAATTTCTAAACAAATTAATTTTTGCATCATATATTCATACTTTGACATTAAGAATGAAAACCTCTAATACTTTACATTTGTGCCTTTATTGTTAATTCCTTATAGCACTTTAATCTTTGCTTTTCACTCTGACTCAGTAAATCTGTTATCAAAGTTAAGCTTAATTGATTTTTCTCAAAGAGTGTGCTCCTCAGCTCGGGGAATCCCAAATGTCAATCCTTCCTCATTGCTTGAGGAATAATAGAATTGGAACAGATGATAAAGGTAATCTAGTCTACCTCCTTGTTCTGGAGGTGACATAAGGGAAACTGGAGAATCTTGGCTTTCCCAACGAAATGCAAGTAAGTACCAATCTACATGTCTGTGACCAGATCCTACATCTCCAGACTCCCAGCCCCAGATCCATTTTATTACACCAGACCCTGATCCGTATTCTTGTCTAGCTACTAACATATTTCCTTTATGAATTATCATACCTTTTCTGTGTATGTGAGGAAGATTGGCTCTGGGCTAAGATCTGTTGCCAATCTTCCTCTTTTTGCTTGAGGAAGACTATCACTGAGCTAATGTCGGTGCCGGTCTTCCTCTATTTTTATGTGGGATGTTACCACAGCATAGCTTGATGAGCTGTGCTGGGTTTTCTCTGGGGATCCGAACCTGTGAACCCCGGGCTGCCGAAGTGGAGTGCATGAACTTAACCACTATGCAACCAGGCTGACCCCTAATCATCATACTTTTAATTGACAAACTAGAGACTCTAAACCTATGAGAAATAGCCCAATGACAGCATACACGCCACAGAGTTATACTAGAAAGGAACATCGAGATGAAATGAGAAGGGGATTTAGGGACATTTTCTCTCCCAGTAATAACTAAGTATAGTAAAGACTCTGACTTAGAAACTTCTCTTTCAAAGGTCTCTCTCTCTCTCTCTTTCTCTCTTTCTACTCTCCCTTCAAGACATATAGGATATTCCTTCTGTCCTATATTACCTGTGAGGGAGAGAGATTCTAAATTGGAGGTAGTACTGCATTATAAAGACTTTTCATGAGAAAATAGTAATACAAAAGAATTATATTTCTCTAAATGGTTGCCAACACTTTTAAGATCTTACCATTCTGGAAAACTCTTTCTCTATCATTTCTGGTAAGATTACCTCTGGTCCCACAACCCAAGAAATGGATTTCAGATGGCTCATCAATAAAAATGTCAGATCATATGCAAAACTGAGACACTCAAGAGCCCTCTGTCCCTATATTCATAAATTTGAGTACTAACGACAACCTCAAAAGACAATCCATCACAAAGTCAGATGTTCTAATTATCAAACTTTTTTCATAATACAATATTTAATTTAGCTAAAGCATTTAAAAATTCATTTTAAACTAATATTATATTTAATATAATGGCTCCTGTGTCCTGAAAACTATATAGGAAATATAACAGCTGAAATCTTCTTCCGTGTAATTCTTTTCCCAATTTTTTTTTTTAAAGATTTTATTTTTCTCCTTTTTCTCCCCAAAGCCCCCCGGTACATAGTTGTATATTTCGTTGTGGGTCCTTCTAGTTGTGGCATGTGGGACGCTGCCTCAGCGTGGTCTGATGAGCAGTGCCATGTCAGCGCCCAGGATTCAAACCAACGAAACACTGGGCCGCCTGCAGCGGAGCGCACGAACTTAACCACTCGGCCACGGGGCCAGCCCCTCTTTTCCCAATTTTTTTGTAACTTTTTGCCCACAAGGGACATGTGTATCTTGCTTTATAATCTTAATTAAAGCTGATCACTTTTAATTGTTTTTCAATAGAGGATCTATTCAATCTCTGCTTGTTTCAATTTATTTAAATATTTGTCTGTTCTACCTGGATCCCTTTCCAAAAATTTGTAGAATCAAGATAATGCACATTCCCTCAAATTCTCAGAGTTCTTCTCTCCCCACAACTCCTGTACCTCGGCTCCTCCCAGCCCCAGTACCAGTTCTTCATGGGCTGTTAGCGAGGAGTTCAGCCAAGCCAGGCCCTCTGACACAAAGCTCTTGAGAATAAATAAATAAATGTATCTTCTTCTTTGCATGTTCACATGTGTAACTTTTGCAGGGGCTAAATATTTTTCAAGAGCTGTCTAGATCTAAAGGATAAGTTCCCCCATCATGTTGTTTTCTACATACCCTACATTGAAATTAGCATCAATCTGTCTCTAGAATCTTAAAACAAACCTGCTGGAGGCAAAGGGAGGACCTCTGCAGATTGGGAGTGATGCATGTGTTCTTATAGCTACAGTCACTACCTTTGGGACATGAACCCTAGAGACCACCCATTGCCCCATTCTCTTGAGGTCATTAAATAAACAATTAAAATTAATCACCTTTCTCTAACATAATTCTTGTATGCTAGAAAACCTGGAGCAGCATAAGGGGTATTTCACATGAAAATTTATAAGGTCACTTCCCCCAGGCCCCTAATTAGTCCCATACCTCATACAACTACCAAAATTATGTAATTATAAAAGTCATCATTATCAAGTATTAACTGAGTGACTACTATATGGCAAGCATAACTGTCTGCTTCCATATCATCCACTCTCACCATATTGGAGATCTTCTAGGTCATCTTGATGCCTTCAGAGTTAAAACAGAAATATTTACAAATTTAATATTAAGTTGGGAAAATTATCCAGTCCCTTTTAAATCTTTGTTCTGTTCTATTACTCTTGCCCCAGCCAGTCTGACCTCTTTCCTTCTGTTCCTTGCCTTCTGTTTCTAGAAAATATTGTACATTCCTTACTTATGGTCTTTTCTGCCAGTTTTTTTCCCCCTTCCTTGGAATGCTGCCCCTTAAGTTTTTGTTCAAATGGACCTTTCAGTGGAAACTTCCGTGAACATACTATTGTACTGCAGGGGCTACTCCACTATCCAATTTAATGTTTAAAGTACTTAACAAGCTTCAAATATATTTTTAATCTTTATTTATTGCAGTTATTATATATTGTTTGTTTCTCCCTGCTAGAATAAAAGTTCCAGAGAAAAAGAAAAGCAGAGAATGTGTTCACTCATATATTCTAAACTCCTACATCAATTGATTAACATAAAGTAAGTGTACCAAGAATCTTACTGAATAATAAACATGACCTTCCAAGGAACTTGGAATAGAGCCAAACTTTCCAGAACTATGAGGAATTTAAGATCAGACAGGAGATAGTTCACAAAGAACAATAAGGATGTTTTAGAAGTGATTATTGAAACTTGGCGGTCAAAATAAAACAAAATAAGACAAACCAAAACAAGTGTCCACTTTGCTGAATTTTCTATCTCTAGTCAGAAACCAGGGAAATAAGGTTGAGTACATAATGAGGATATGTAATTACTCATTCATTCATTCTTTCAATAAATGTTTATTAGAGGTTTACCCTAAGCTAGGTGCTATCTTAGGTATTGGAGAAGAAGAGCAAGAATGTCCATTTTTCAACAAATTTAATTTAATGGGGAATAAAAAATAAATATGCAATGATTTTCCAGTAATTATAAATGCAAAAAAATATATAATTGAAGGTTTCATTTTAAATAGGGAGGTCAGCCAAGACTATAGTGAGGTGGTATTTGAGTGTGGACCATTTCCAAGTGAGAAAGCAAATTATGCAAATAACTGAGGGAAGAGCGTTGAATTTGAGACAAAGGGAATAGCAAATACAATTGATTTTCAAATCGACAGTCAGCTTTTTTCATGCATCTCAATAATTCTGCAGTTTGCAGTAGTGTCCTATGTTTTCTAAACCCCTTTTGCAACAAATGTAACTTGGATATTTCAGCATGATATTATTTATGGCAGAAAGAAAAAAGGAAGCTTATCTGGGTATATCAATTGGTGGTCCTTTAAAGCTGTATTTGTGCCACTGTGTTGGTACTTTTTAGAACAACAACAAAATATGAGATGGCACTAGTTGAGTACTTTTGTAGTACATTTTCTTTAAGAAATTGCCCTTAAATAATTTCAGCTCTACTGAAATAATCTGGGATGATAAAACCAAAAGAGGTTTATCAATGTAGTTTTAAAACTTTAAGTCTTTTAAAGACATTCAAGGAAATAAAAAGTACTTCCACCAATGGTACAAGCGTCAAAACAATCAACTATAAGAACTACATTGCTACACTGCTTCTCTTTCCTGTCCCAAATGCATTTTTGGCCAAAAGTCCTGTGTGCAGCCTGGAAAGCAAGACTATGTGTAGTGTTCTTTGTCCTGAAAAGTAAAGACATTTTAGGGACAGTGAGTCCCTGACTTCCCATCCACTTGCTAACAGTACTAAGTCATTAACAGGAGTTTATAAAAAATGTAACCATCGATAAAATAAGCATTAGAATAAACACTCATGCCAAAATTGCATCTAACAAAATAACATATTGTTATATAATTTAATACCAAACTCACTTTAAATTTCCCCAGCTGTCTCAAAGATATATTTGTACAGTTAGTTTGAATCAAGAATCAAACAAATTTGGTTGTTATAACTAAATTTTTTTATTATGTGACAGTTCCATGTATTCTGTAGCATTATGTTCTGTGTAGTGTGTAACAGTTTTGAGTGTGTGTTCATGTACATGTATGTGCGTTCAGGTAATTTTTTGGAAAAATTGGACCATCTGTATTTTTCTTATTGCTTTATTTGTCATCATTTGACTTGTTCCTGCACCAATTCCTTTAAACTGGTACATCAAGAAGCTTTATTAGTTTAGATTCACTCTTTTAGTTTCCTTTAGGCAAGAATTCTTCATAGGTGGTTGTGACTATTGCCAGTTGCATCAAATTGTGACATACGTGTTAACTAGTTGTCCACTTTTAGTGCTGCTAAGTCTGATCTGTGGATTCAGGCAGTGTCAGGTTGATTACTTCCTTTAAGCATTTCCCACCAACTTTTCACTTGATGACTTTAATAGTCTCCAAGGTACTAGAGTGAAAGGACACTAGATTTAGAGTTAACAGAGTTGAGTTCCTGTCTTAAATTAATCATTTCAGTCAATTCTAGGCTAGTTTCTTGAATCTCTGTGTCATCATCTACACAATAGATGTAACTGTCCTTGCCCAATCTACTTCTCAGCATAAGCTGATTGTTAGAAAGCCCAAGATTGTGGATTCATAGAATTTGCAGAACCCAAGGAATGAAAGTATCAGAAGAGTATCATCCCCCCTTTTATCACATAGCGTATCCATCTGTATCTCCCAAAAGATACACAATGCTTCAGTGACATACAACACAAATAACTTCAAGGGAATTCAGTTTACCGATTCAAAATATGGTGACATCAGTCACCAAAAAAACCTCATGCGAATATGTGCTGTAGGATTTAGAAGACTCTGTTTCCACTGCTTTTAAGATTAAAAACATCTTTTGAGATTGGTTCAGAAAACAGGACTTTTGTGTCAATTAATTTCTGGAAGGCATCCTTCTCATCTTTATTCCTCAAGCTATAGATCGGAGCGTTCAACATGAGGTTGACCATTGTGTAAAATCCAGAGGCCACTTTGACAATTTGCCAAGAGTTTTTGGAGTTGGGCACAGAGTAGAAGGAAACGATGGTCCCGTGAAAGATGGTGATGGCGATAAGGTAGGAGGCACAGGTGGAGAAGGCTCACAATGCCCGCTAGCAGAACAGATGTTAAGTACAGTCTTAAAAATAAATACGTATCTAGCAAGGATGACGCATAGTATACTCACCTCATTGAAGGTGGCAAAACCAAAGAGCAGTAGGTGGGGAATTTGTATATTGGAGATTGAGACAGCAATGAGAGCAGTATATTCACAGAAAAAGTGGTTGATTATGTTATGTCCAGAAAAGTTTAACCGAAGAGCATAGCAAAGGAGTACCAAGGGGCCAGCCATACCCCAGAGGTATGACCCAGCCACCAGGAGGGCACAGAGCCTCTGTGACATGGCCACTGTATAAAGCAGAGGATTACAGATGGCCACAAAGTGGTCACAGGCCATCACTGCCAAGATGAATGTTTCTGCCACTGCAGATATACAAGCCAAGAAGAATTGCATGATGCATCCTATGAAAGAAATGGTTCTGTCTTCCACAACCAACTTCTCTAACAGTTTGAGTGTAACTATAATGGAATAACAGAAATCAACAAAGGACAAGTGGCTGAGAAAAAAATATATGGGGATGTTGAGTTTAGGACTGATCCTGATGATCATGATCATGCTGAGGTTCCCCACCAAAGTGACTGTGTAGGTGGTCAAGAATGCCAGGAACAGGGCACCTGAACGTCTGGATATTCTGAGAAGCCCAAGAGGGTTAACGTGGCTCCAGTACTCTGATTTCCTTCAGCTAACAACATGATTGTTGTTGAAGAATATCTGAAATAATGATAATAAAAATATTAATGATGATAGTAAATTTTTATAACATTTACCATGTGGCAGGCATTGTGCTAAAAGATTCAAATATATTAATTTCAATCTTCAAATACCACTATGAATTGTAAAACAGGTAGCCCCATATTTTACATAAGGAAACTGAGGCATATGTAAGTTAAGGAACTTGTTAGAGGTTACACAGCTTGTTAGTGATGAGTTGGGTTTTGAAGTCGATCTAAGTGCCAGAATTTGAATTAAGTTTATGATTAGACAGAAAAGTATTCTACATTGTTGTAGAAAAACATCTGTCTTTCACAGTTCCATCGTTCTGAGGACCTGTGTTTTTTTTGAAATAGCGCTAATATAACAATGAATATAATTTAAGCACTAAAATTTATAAAGGAAGGATCAGGAGTAGTAAAGCATTAGAAGTGATCATACTTCTAGAGTTATGATATTCAAATTGAGGATCATAGGAAAGGCAGCATTTATGAGTCACCAAAAGAATTTTCAAGTTTTGAAAAAATATATGGACATTGAAGGAAATATAGCCCTGTATATCTTCAGGCTTTCCATTGATTTACGCTGATGCTACAGTAATTGCCCTAAGGTTCTAAAAACACTGTAGTGACCTGGTGAAATGAGCAAGTTGCATTTATGACATGCTATTCCCTCTCTCCTGTGTTTTCTTTCCTACTAAAGTGTTATCTCACTTAGTGTCACTGATGCTCTCAATATACTCATCTAGATTCCTTGATTTTTATCTTTTAATTTTCTATTATTACATTTTAATCTGTTAGCTTTACTAGGCATATTATAACACTAAATACTTAAAATATCTGATATGGAGAGCAACTTATAATGTGGTTTGCTCAATCCTTCTATATTTTCTACAGCCTTCCATATTCTCTAACATGTTTTCTATATTCTTGCTAGATAATGTGCTAAACGTCAATGGTTACATAGTCACCCTCCAAATTTCTGGTGATATAAACATTGGTTTTGATTAAAGCTACGTATGTGATTATCTTATTTTGAGTCATGAAATCTTTGTTATATTTATAGATGTTACTTTGAGAAAACAAAAGCATCTGTATTCTACAGTAGTTCATAACCACAGATGTATCTTTAATCATTTAATAATGTTTTAAAAGATAAGTTTATAATAATAACGTATCAATAACAAGCACCTTTCTGAAATGTTCAGGTTAATAAGATGCTGTAAGAACTACTCCCATAGATGAAGACACCATTTTAGTTTTGTCTGATCAAGTCAATGTACAAAGAAACTATTATCTCCTTCACAGCTAAATGCTATTTTTGACACACACGAAAATGTATTTCCTACATGTAGAAAAGAGAACGGGCAGGAAAGTGACAAAGAACTAATGACAGACCAGGATAATGAAAGAAGCATGGCTTGGAACCATAGATTTAAATTCAATTCCAGGCTTTGTCATTCACTGTGTTATCTTTGGTGAATTAATTGTATTTTCTGAGTCTCAACATTTTTATCAGCAATAATGACATGATAATACATATTTCATTGGTGTGTAAGTTTTAAAATAGGAAACGATGTTAATATACTTAGCATAGAGTCTGACAATTGTAGAGTCTGGGAGATGTAGTTTTCTACACCCTCACCCTTTTTAATTCTTAGTGCTATGAATAATTGGTATTATTTTTAAACCCTTATATTATTTTAAATATCTAAGAAATAGGGGCCGACCCCGTGGCCGAGTGGTTAAGTTCACACACTCCACTGCAGGCGGCCCAGTGTTTCGTCAGTTCGAATCCTGGGCGCAGACATGGCACTGCTCATCAAGCCACGCTGAGGCAGCGTCCCACATGCCACAACTAGAAGGACCCACAACTAAGAATATACAACTATGTACTGGGGGGCTTTGGGAGAAAAAGGAAAAAAATTTTAAAAATCTGAAAAAAAAAATCTAAGAAATAGATCAAAGGCCAAAGTGGGCAGTAATGAAGAAGTGGGTACAGTCTGGGACATTAAAGGGTATCTCAGCTCTTTCCTGGATCTCCTCTTGGCCCTGTTTGTCTTAATTCACCCCTTACTGTCCTTCAATAAATTGTCTTTTTTCCCTTGCTTTCTCATTATTATATGACTCTCTTGTCCTCCTTTTCTCATCTCAGGCTGGTGCCTGTGGGATATTTAGCAAGCTGCAATCACACTCCGGTGGATTACGGTAGCTGAGGAACAGCCACCTTCCCTGCAGTGCTGCTAGCTTGCCCTGTGAGAACATCAGCTTCTTCTCTTGATTTCTGTGGTTATTATGACAGTCATTGGTTCTGAAAACTTTGGCTTCTGCATATCAGCTAATTCTAAATGTCTCTGCTAAGTTTCACCTAAACCCTCACACTAGCTGTTCCCTTGTGCTCAAGCTTCTTCAACCATGCCCGTATTCTCAGCTTATAATGAGCAACACTTGCTCATTTATTCCTTGGCTTATTTGATTTTTCTCTTCTGTTATCAGGAGCATCCTCCTTTTCTAGTATACTGATGCAGCAGTTACAATATCTAAAGCTTTAAATGAAAATCACTATTGTGAAGAAACTTTCTCTTCACTCCAGCAATATTTTCCACTTTCTTGGTATACCTACAGACATTACTCAGGAAATCAAAATTTCATGATCTATTATGTTCACCATTACTTTACACATATTATTTTATCTCCTTTCTACAAGATTTTGAGATGTTAAGGACATTCTCAGATTTAACACTGTTCCTTTAAAAACTTTCAGTGTGACTGTGCTATGCTAGGCACGTGGTGAATATCCTCAAAGCAAAAATCAGGATGATACCACAGGGAAGGGGGAAGAGATCAAAACTCATTGATATGAGACTTTAGGAAGATGGACTCAGGAGACGTTATGGCATTTAGACTAACAGTCTTCCCTGCCTCAAAAGTTGCAGGACTTCAATGTCCCCCATGTAAGTGCAAGATAACACAAGACGGGTCACCCAACCTGAAACCAACTCACCTGAAGATCCTGTTCCTAGTGTTAATAGTCACCAAGAAGGTTCCCACTCAGAATTCAAACGTTATTGAAAATATTAAGAAGTTTGTAAATATAGCAGGAGTCTACAATAAATTGTATTTAATGTGATGTGAATATATTTCTTAAAATCCAGAAACACTCAGAAAAAGGCAGAGAGGTAGAGAGAGAGAGAGAGAGAGAGAGAGATTTGGAAGCTAAATCTGACTCCTAGGAGCAAACTGTTGGGTTTATGTATGCCTCCATGACCTCAGGGATTTAGACCCTGGAGAATCTTTGCTGAACTATTTCTTTTTATATCACAAACTTAGAAATTAGATTGAATGTGCTCCTATCTTGGATTTTACAAGAAGGTAATTTCTTCTAAATTGCTGGAGACAATACTTCATCAAGGCCACCTCAAGAATTTCTTCTAAAATATTAATTGTAGGCAATATACAAATTGACTTAGAAAGCATGGTGATTACAGTAAACAGCAAAGGTAAAGATGAATCAGCTAAAATACAACCATTCAGAGAGAACCACTGTTAATATTTGCTGTTTCATTTGTCTGTCTTTTTCTTTGCATAATATATGTGTCCTGAAATGTATAAACAACATAACTTGGATTCTGTCTTTTTCATTTAACATAAAATGATCACTATTTTCCTTGGAAACATTGATTCGCTTCCTTGGAACTAATTTGCATTTATTCCAAATATGGGTAGTCGACTTTTCCAAGCTTATATTAACAGAATTAATCTATACCATCTTAAAAATGACAAATGTATTTTAGAAGCACATTTAACTCTCTAAAATCACTGGGTGTCAAACAACCTATTCGTCCCACCATGCCCAGATATCACCCAGTTAGATCCACTTATGCATTCCCTGGTCCCAGACAACATGATTAACCCTTTCCAGACTCTAGCAGAAACCCTTAACACAACAGTGGCTAATTATCACAAGGCACAAAATTATTTTTTGTAGATAACATGGCTTTGCTCCAGAAACTGATGGATCTGTATTACTACACTGTGAGTGGCGTGAGTTTCACGCTGCATCTGCTTCCTATCACTGACCTCTGCACCCTGGACCAGGTCTAGAGCCAATTTCTGACCCAGAGTCACTCAAAGCTAGCAACCTTCTGTGTCACCTGCTATATGAGTTTTCTATGCTCCATAATAAATTACCACCTACCGAGTGCCTTAAACGAATGCACATTTTTATATCACAGTTTCTAGAAGGCAGCAGTCCAGGCACCACTTAACTAGGTTTCTGGACTCTCCAGTGTGTCATCAGGTTGCAATTCAGGTGTCAGTCAGAGGTGTGCTTTGATAAGAAGCTCAACAGGGAAAAAACTTCAGGGAGGGCCCTGTCTTTCTTTTAGTGGCTTTCACTAGTTAAACCAAGCCCACCCAGGATAAACTGCCATTTGATTAACTAAAAATGAACAGATTTTGGAATTTAATTACAAGTGCACAATTCTTCATCTTGCTATATAACATCACTTAACCAAGGGAGTGACATCCCATTACCTTTGACGTATTGTATTACTTAGAAGCAAGTCACAGGCCTCACCTGCACACAAAGGGAGGAGATTATACAACATTATATACACCAGGAAGTGGTAATCAATTACCTTCAGGGTTGTTTATCAAGCTCAGTATAAGAGTCAGAGCAGTATTTAGAGGAATGTGTTGCCTCTAAAATTTTCAAAGACGTCTTCTAAGAGCTGTGCTTTCTCACTTCTGGTAGGGGACAGAAGATGCAATAACTTGTTTTTTATTTTGGGGAGGGTACCCTGGAATGTTTCTGATTACTGTAAGACTAAACACATCATCCAAGTGGCAGTTCCCTGAATCTCAACTTTCCTTTGTTTCTTACTAAAGCCTTCAGCATGTTAGCCCCCTCTTGTTTATCTTGTTGGTTAGTATGATGCTATCAATGTAATGTACTGGTGTGCTGTTCTGTGGCTTGTTCCGGTGGTAGAGATTTCTTCAAACTATACCATGACAGACAGCTGTAGAGTTAACATGGCCCTAAGAAAAACTTTAAAGAAATACTTTTATCCATCCCATGGAAATGTGAATAGTTTATTTTTTTTAATTAAAAAGTAAACTAAAATAATACACTTGCCAAATAAATGATAGAATACTATATTCCATAAGCCACATGCATCTCTTCAAGGGCTACTATTTGGTTGAGTTTTCCGTAGTCTACAGTCATTCTCCAAGATCCATCTGGTTTCCTTCTGCATGAAGAAGTCTTCTTAAGATTTTTTTTTTTACTGTAAATGTACTGAAGATATTCCTTTAACTTTTTTTGTCTGAAAATACTTTGTTCCCTCTATATCTTTAAAGAATAATTCTTAGGCACAGGATCATAGTTCTACAGTTATTTCCTTCACTCGTTGTCTTCTGCCTTCCATTGTTCATTGGAGAGTCTGTCATGGTCTTCTGCTTCAGGTAGGTTAGGGAAGATCACTGCAGACCAACAATTCCATGAAATAACTTTGTTTAAAAAATTAATTGCAAAAATTATTTTTTACAGAGAAAAATAGAAGCAATTAGGACTAGATTATTAAAATTTCAGAGTGGAAAGAGGCCTTCCTTGGTGAGCTGGCAGTCACCAGCTGTTTCCTTCACTGTACACATTGTCTGATTCTGGGAACAGGCTGAGTTTCAGGTTTGGCACTTGCAGAGGGACATTACTGAGAAAACAAAGAATCCAGCAGTGCTTTGTGGACACACAAGAATTTATTGATAAATTGAAAACTAAAGAAACCAAAAAGACATGACCAGTTTTTCCACCAGGGCATTTGCTTTATTCTAGGAAGCATGGGGGGTTGGGAATCTGAACCAGAAAGGCAGAATCAAATGTCCTACAGAAATGTCATGGTGCTTAGGAAAAAAAAATCTAAATAGAGAATCAAGACCTTCCGAAAAAGCTTGACCATCTCTCCCTCACGATATTCATCTAGCTATTAAGCTGCATGGGGTAGCAGGAGAGCGCGTTAAACTCAAACTTCAGAGGGTAGAGCTCAATCATTAACAACCTTTCAGATCTGAGGGAGACACACATCTGTCAGGTCTCAATCAAAACCCCAGCCAAGTCAAGGACCACAGAAGACCATAGAATGGCTGAGTCATGAGAAAACGTTTTCCTCTAGCCTGCTGATTTTAATGGCTTCTTTACTAATCTCTGGAAGACCTATTTCCTCCTTTTTATCCCAGCAATCCTTCCAGTACATTTAAGACAAGTCACTGTTCTAATTTCTCTCTTTTAAAAACCAAGAATAGCTGTTTTCTTTTCCTGACCAGACAATGACTCACATATACAGGGTCTGTTTTTCTCAGAATTAACAGCAATTTGAAATCCATTTTTTTATGGACAAACTGAATTCTCACCTTGAATCTCAAAGGGACAATTACATAAGAGGACAATTATACCTCATTACTACAATTCTCAAAGGCTTAGTAACATAAATATTATGAGAATGTCATCAGTCACAATGCAGGAGAATATCTGCATGCATTAACAAGTATATGTATATTGTACTATAATTTATTTAGCTATGTGTAAGTTTATATAAGCTTGTGTGTATATATAAATACTTCTCTATGTTAAGAGACAAGATCTTTCCATATCACTTCTGCCATTTCCTATTTATCCTTGATAGGTCTATGGAAACAGCTCTTCATGGATGAGAATCCACCTCTTCTAGGAAAATCACTTTTTGTTTTTTTTTGTTTGTTGGTTTGTTTCAGTTTTTTTTGAGGAAGACTGGCCCTGAGCTAACATCCATGCCCATCTTCCTCCACTTTATATGTGGGACACCTCCCACAGTATGGCGTGCCAAGTGGTGCCGTGTCCGCACCCAAGATCCAAACCAGCGAACCCCGGGCTGCCAAAGCAGAATGTGTGAACTTAACCACTGCTCCACCAGGCCAGCCCTTAGGACAATCACTTTTTAAAGGAACAAAGTCCAAAAAGCTCATACAAGGACAAAAATACCCACACGCATCACTCTCCTTACACTTTTCTCTTTCCTATATTACTGCATATGCCAGAAGAACAATTTTCTCCTAAGTTAAAATATTGGATTTCATTTCTCATGGGTGAACATCTAGGAAAGGAATTGTTGAGTTGTATAGGAAATGTTTGTACAACTTCATAAAATATAGCTAAACTGTTTTCAAAGTCATTTTACCTTTTACTACCATCTGAAATGTATGAGCATTCTGCTTGCTCCACATTTTCACCAGTATTTGGTATTTCAGTCGTATTCATTTTAGCGATTTAGCTAGTATGCAATGGTGTCTTACTGTGGTTTTAAAAAGAACTTCATTGATGACTAATGATGTTTAGTATCTTTTTATGTGTTTATAGATGATTTGTATATCTCGTTTTGTCAAGTGCTAAAATATTTCACTGATTCTTTAAGGAGATTGTTTGTCTTCTTGTTTTGAGTATAAACAGTTTTTCATGTGTTCTACAGACAAATTTTCTGTCAAACACAAATACTGCAAATATTTACCAACAGTCTGTGGCTTACATTTTCATTTTCTTAATGGTGTCTTTCACCATTAGGAAACTTTTACCATGAGTTTTTAACATTAATGAAGTTTCTTTTATCATTTAAAAAATAATTTTCTTGCTCGCGAGAAGAGGCGGTTGCCGTAGCGGAGCTCTCAGGCTGTCTGTCTGAGGATCCGCCGCCCGAGCCACGGACAGTTTACGGAGCCCGTTAGCGCCCCGGTCGAGACCCCCGCCGCCGTCATGTCCCGCTACCTGCGCCCCCCCAACACATCTCTGTTCGTAAGGAACGTGGCCGACGACACGAGGTCCGAAGATTTACGGCGCGAATTTGGTCGTTATAGTCCTATAGTTGATGTGTATGTGCCACTTGATTTCTACACTCGCCGTCCAAGAGGATTTGCTTATGTTCAATTTGAGGATGTTCGTGATGCTGAAGATGCTTTACATAATTTGGACAGAAAATGGATTTGCGGACGCCAGATTGAAATACAGTTTGCACAGGGTGATCGGAAGACTCCAAATCAGATGAAAGCCAAGGAAGAAAGGAATGTGTACAGTTCTTCACGCTATGATGATTATGACAGATACAGACGTTCTAGAAGCCGAAGTTACGAAAGAAGGAGATCAAGAAGTCGGTCCTTTGATTACAACTACAGAAGATCTTATAGTCCGAGAAACAGTAGACCGACTGGAAGACCACGGCATAGCAGAAGCCATTCCGACAATGATAGACCAAACTGCAGCTGGAATACCCAGTACAGTTCTGCTTACTACACTTCAAGAAAGATCTGAGAAAGCGGATAAAGAACCAAAGAAGGGCAGTTCAAGCGACCAAAGGGTGGGTGGAAGGTGCTGCAGTATGAATACTGTACGAATATTTTGACTCTGGTCTGAAAAGATAAAAGAATGTTATCGAAACTACATGGAATAATTGAAGTCCCTTCAAGTTTGAAAGTAAGCATTTTAGGACAAATCAAAGGAAATTCAACTTTGTACTTGTGGAAACTAATCCCTAAATCTGAATAGGTTTATATTGATTCTTGGGTAACAGGTCCATAATAAATTATTGAAAACTAGGATGTCTGAATATCAAGGAAGAGAGCCATAGTCTCTTACAGTGCCTGTATTGGTCTGTCTCAAATGGAATTGAGTGAGAAAAGGTATGGTCCACTATAAACTTTTTCTTGGTTCTCTCTTAAAGTCAGTTGCATTTTCGCTATTGGCAAATCTTGCCTTTGTTTATTCCAGTGCCAGTGTTTTCTGCTTAACGGTTTGCTTTGTTGGCATCTGAGTTTATTTACTTGTGTGCCATGTGCAGTTTACATCTTCCTTAAACACTCTTTCCCAGGTAAATTCCAATTACAATATTTGACAGCCAGCTAAGAGGGTCCATTTCGTCTCACCTCTTTCCTAGTCAGTATATTCAGCAAACATTTACTGAGCCCTTAGTGTGGGCAAAAAAATGTACTGGGTGATTGGGGAGAAAAATAGATAAAATTCACTTATTCAATAAATGTCTACTGAGCACAATCCAGTGAATCATTACAGTATGGCCTCATTGTTTTGTTTGAGGTGTATTATTCGTAACAATATTTTACACCATTCATATCCTAATGTAATTATAAAACCCAATATACTATCAAAGATAAGTAATTTTGTGGTTATCTGCCATTTAAAAGTATCCAGTATTTCTGTTTGCATCCCATTAATACAAATAATGAAAAAATGATTTGTTTTAATCTGTAATAAACTGATTTATTGTGCAGTGGCTGTAATATACTAGAGTTATATTAAATTGTTAACTCTGCCTCCTCAAACACATATTAGGAAATAATCCCCAAAATAAGTATTTAACTTTGCGTTAGATATAAAGGAGACTCTGGGTGCTATAATTAGACTATTTTGAGGCAGATAGCTGTTATCCCAGTTGATTTGGTGTGTTCTGTAATTGAGAAAATGTTCACCAAGTTATACTTTTTAGTGATTTACATGTACATTTTATAGGGACATGTTCTGTGTATAGTGAATAAATAACTTTTATAGCATCACAAAAAAAAATAAAAAAAAATAATAATTTTCTTGAAGAAGATTAGCCCTGAGCTGGCATCTGTGCCAATCTTCCTCTTTTTCTGTATGTGGGACAGCTCCACAGCGTGACTGGTAAGTGGAGTAGGTCCATGACTGGGATCTGAACCAGCAAACCCAGGCTGCCTAAGCGGCGTACATGGAACTGTAACCACTCGGCCACAGGGGCAGGCCCTTATCAATTTTTGGATGGTCCATCCTTTCTGTGTTTCATCTAAAAAAATTCCTGCCACAAACTCCAGAATATTGTTCTGTTTTGTACTAAAATTTTGTAGTTTGATTTTTATGTTTAGGACTATGATCCAGTTCCTCTAATTCAAGTTAATAGTTGTGTATGATGTGCGGTAAAAGTTAAGGCTCATTTATCCATATGGATATCCAATTATCTCAGCACTATTTGCTGAAAATCATCTCTCCATTGAACTATATTGGCACTGATTATAATGGAAATTTAGATGACCACATATGCTTGAGCCCTTTTTGGGACTCTATTACTCTAATATCCTACTGCCTTTATTACTTTTTTTTTTGGAATAAAGTATGAATTTAGGGAACATAGAGCAATATTTAATTTTACTTACTATTCAGCAAGCTATAATTTTCATGAATAAAAGTGAGCTTCTGCCATTCCATACGATAAAAAACAAGCGATTGGTTACTGTACAAGATACAGTGAGCTTAAGCATTTATTAAAGCCATCTCTGAAGTATGAGCTTCCTGATTACAATTCAAAGGAACTATTCTAGATCTGCACATACTTGATGAACTGAGAATTAGTTGTACTTAGGAAACACACATATATAATTACACTATATGATAAAGCATTGAAAAATATTTTATAAATATTACAAAATATAGTCCACAAATTTTATTTTCTAAAATTTTGGTTTGCACATGGTTTAGAGCTATTTCACTAATAATTAATGAATGCAAAAATTCATACTCATAAAATGTGCTGCCACAGATATATTAACTAATAGCTTGTTGAATAAATAGTTGGAATTATCAATTGCAGTATAAGAGTTGAACAATCTGTAGCATAGCAAATCAAATTTTTCAGAAATAAAATAATGAATCTAACAATATTATATTGAGTGACAAAGCAATTTTGTGACCACTAATTTTCTGAATGTGTCTTTCACATCTTTGTTCCTAAGGCTGTAGATCAAAGGATTCAGCATAGGAATCACCACTGTGTAAAACACAGAAGCCACTTTAACTATGAGCCAAGAAGTTTTAGGATTAGGGATACAGTAAAGGAAAAGAATGGTTCCATGGAAGATGGTGATGGCTGTCAGATGGGAGGCACAGGTGGAGAAAGTTTTCTGGCGCCCACTTGCAGAAGGCATCCTCATAACAGTGATAAAAATGAGTATATAGGACAGCAGAATAATCATCAGGCTGCTCCCCTCATTAAATATGACAATAATAAAACACAGCATCTGGCTGATATGGGGATCTGAGCAGGAGACAGAAACAATTACTGAGTAGTCACAGATAAAATTATTTATGATGCTAGACTCACAATAGGATAATGCAAGAAGAAAATGTGTGAGTGTCAGGGCACACACTATACCCCATGAGTAAGACCCAGCCACCAGAAGCACACAAAGCTTCTGGGACATAATAGTGGTATAGAGTAAGGGGTTACAAACTGCCACAAAAGGATCATAGGCCATCGCTGCTAACATGAAAGTTTCTGTTACAGCAAATATGCAAGCAAAACAAAATTGTAGAATGCAACCAGAGAAAGGGATGGTTCTGTCTTCTGCAATCAAGTTCTCCAACAGTTTAGGTGTAACTATGGTAGAATAACAGAAATCTACAAAGGACAGTGACTAAGAAAAAAGTACATGATCGTGTGGAGTTTTGGATTGATCTTGATGATTATTATCATGCCTAAATTCCCCACGACAGTGACTGTGTAGGTAGACAAGAAAACCAGGAAGAGTGGAATCTGGAGTTCTGGATATTCTGAAAAGCCCAGGAGAATAAAAGTAGGTATGATACTTTGATTTCCTTTGGATAACATCACGATTCCTGTTGAGTAAAGAATCAAAAGTCATTCCTAAAAATACAACTGAATACAGGAAGAAACAGAGAGAAGAAAGAGGCTTCCTATTTGTCTGTGAAGTTTGTACAGAACAGTGATTCTCAAAGTATAGTTCCCAACCAGCAGCAAGAACACCTGACAATTTGTTAGGGGTGCAAATTCTCTAGCCGCATCACCAACTTCCTGAGGGGGGGACCACAGTTTGTGATTTAACCACCCCTCGAGGTGATTTTGGATTTTGATGCATGCTAAATTATGAGAATCATTGTTATAGAAAATGCATAGTAATAATCCTATTGTTTAAAATTCAGCTCTTGTTAGTATTATTAATATAGAATTGAAATATAAATTTAGAGCATGAAAGAAATTATTAAAAAACCCAAAACTTAGAGAGGCAGAACAGAAGCACAGAGCACCTTGTTATGGTTCTAAGAATCACACTAAGGATCAAGGAGATCACTTGGTATTGCAAGTGGTGCCACATAAATCTTAGTATTAATTATTTTTATGTGTTTGACATTTTCTAGACATAATACAGAATGAAATACCCATAGAATTTAGGAGTTGGAATAAATCTTAAAATGCATCCTGTTTGTGCCTTCCACATGATGCTTGAGAATTGAAGATAATTTCATCCATGAAATGATTATGTGGCCTCCATCAAAACCTCCATCAATGGTACACTGCCTCCTGGGGTAATTTTGTGGCTCTTTTATTGACATTTTGCATAACATTTATTATTTTATTAAAGTTATTTAATTATATTTTCATTAACTATTTATTAATGTGCTTTTAGGTCATCTATTTTGATATATGTTTTAAAAATTATACGCATATATTTAAATATATAAACTGTATATATATTTTTTGAGAAGTGTCTTATATTCACCAACAATAGTTCGATACAAAATATGTTCTACAATCCAATGAAAATAACACATTTTCTTAACCCCTCTGAGAGGTAAGCCCTCTCTTATGAGGAGGCAAACTTGGAGACGATAAGGAAGTGAGAGCAGTGAGACCATAAAATGAAGGGCCCCAAGATATAGACATGAGGCTGCAGTGGAATTAGATGAATGATCTATCCCATCCTCTTAGCTTTGTCTGGAGCAAGTGTCAGCCTCCAGACTTAGCTCCATGATCACCTACTTTTACATGTGCTACAAGCAACCCCGGATATAAAGCATCTATCATCAGCATCTTTTTTCCAGTAGCAAATGGGACTTGTCGGATACACTGTAAATATCCATTATTGTTCAGTCTATTTTAATAAGTAAGTCTCCTTCAACATTTGAATGTATTAGGAAAATCCTTGCATATTAAAGAGATTACTATTCCTGCTCTGGCTTATTGGCAAACTTCCTAGGTCAATAACAAAAAGATACTCAGGAAAAGACTTGGTCCTCGAACTCTAGCAATTTCAAATAATTTTGGTGAAAATCAATAGATTAGGATTAGGTTTGTACTCAAATTGAAACTAGGCCTATAACATTTCAAAAATCAACCTATATCCCATAAATTTTCTGTGACTTCACTATTGCTCACTGCTGCCAGTTTCTGTGATACAAAATTTAATTATCAGAAACACTTCATTGCCCTGTTAGTGACAATTAAAATGTCTCTGACCATGGGGCCAGCCCAGTGGCATAGTGGTTAAGTTTGTGCACTCTGCTTCAGCAGCCCAAGGTTTGTGGGTTTGGATCCTGGGTGGAGACCTAAATGTCACTTATTAAGCAAGGCTGCGGCAGCATCTCACATACTAAATAGAGGAAGATTGACACACATGTTAGGTCAGCGACAAACTTCCTCAAGCAAAAAGAAGAAGATTGGCAACAGATGTTAGCTCAGGGCCAATCTTCCTCACCAAAAAATAAGTATCTGAGCATAAGAAGAGTCATTTATAATTTTTGGAATAATCTACATGAGCTGTAGCTCCATATTTTCCACCTAAAGGGAAAGATACCAAAAGAGAAATGAACTGACCTGAAACCAGAGATCTTGATATCTTTTGATCATTAATGAACCTCAGGCATTTTTCTTCTCAGTAATCAAATATTCTGTAAGATAGCAACAGGCTTGAAGTTCGTAACAAAAGTGGCAGTATATTTTAATGAGTATGCCAGTAAAATGGCATTGTACTTTCAAGACATAGGAAATCTCAGAGAATACACAGAAAAAGCTGAAATCATAGTACAAACTCTGCCACTTATGTATGTCTCTATGACAGTGGAGTTATAAACTATAGAAAATTATAACTGAAGTAATCCTCGGTGGGCCATGAATCATACAGTTAGTAGAAACACTGTCTCTTGCGTCATTATGGTAGATGCATTTTCTTCTAAATCATTAGGGATAATTACGTCTTCACATCTATTCCATTAATTGCTTGTAGATATTAAATTATTGAAATAATACAAATTGATTAAAAAAATGTAAATGGTTTGAGTTTTAACTGAGAAAAAAAGGGACAATCCAGAATTAGCTGTTATTAACTCAACTACCTTTCAAATTCCACATTGAAGTTTAGAGTGGAGAAGCTTGGCCAATGCTACCTTAAGCAAAGGACGAATATGACCATCACCAATGATACAATGTGGATATCATTTACCTCCTGTGGTATGATGTGATGAGAAAGATCTGACCTGTGTGATATTCTTCCCACACAATCCATAATCTCAGTTTAATGTGAGAAAATCATCAGGTAAACCCATATTTGGAAGTATTCTACAGGCTTACTAGCCAGCACACCTTAGGACTGTCAAAGTCAAGAGAAGAGTGAAAAATTGTCAAATACTGGAGGAGGCTGGGGAGACAGGACAACTAAATACAATGTGGTAGCCTGGATAGGGTCCCAGGAAAGAATAAGGGCAATGGAAAAAACTCATGGAATACAAATAAAGTTTGGATTTTAGTGATCATAATGTACTAATGTTTCTTTTTAAAATTTTACTTTATTGTGGTAAGAACACTAACATGAGTCCTAGCCTCTTAAGAGATTTTTAAGTGTACAATGCAGTATTGTTGACTACAGACACAATTTTTACAGCAGATCTCTAGAACTTATTCATCTTGCTTAACTGAAATTTTATGCCCATTGATTTGTAATTCTCCATTTCTCCCTCTCCGAGCCCCTGGCCACTATCATTTCACTCTTTGATTGTGTGTATTTGATTATTTTAGATACCTCATGTAAGTGGAGTCATGAAGTTTGTCTTTCTGTGACTGGCCTATTTCACTTAGGATAAGGTCGTTAAGGTTCATCAATGTGGTCACATGTTGTAGAATTTCCTTCTTTTTTAAAGCTAAACTTTATTCTATTGTATGTGTATACCACATTTTCTTTATCCATTTATATATCCATGGACATTTAGGTTGTTTCCACATCTTGACTATTGTGAATAGTTCTGCAAGGAACATTGGAATGCTAATACCTTTTTGAAATCTTGATTTCAATTCTTTTGCATAAATATTCTAAAGCAGGATTAGTGGATCATATACTGGTTCAATTTTTAATTTTGTGAAGAACCTCCATGCTGTTTTCCATAGCAGCCGCACCATTTAGCATTCCCAGCGACAACGCACAAAGGTTCTGAATTTTCCATATCCTAGACAACACTGGTCTTTTGTTTTTTGATAGCAGCCATCCTGACACTTGTACGATGATATCTCGTTGTGATTTTGATTTGCAATCCCCTGAGGATTGGTGTGGCATCGCACAATTTTTTCATATACCTATTAGCCATTAGCACATCTTCTCCAAAGAAATATCTAAACGAAGTCCTTAGTCCACTTTTTAATTGGCTTATTAGGTTTTTTTTGCTACTGTGTTGCATAAGTTTCTTACATATGTATTGGATATTAATCTTTTACCAGATACATAGTTTGCAAATGTTTTCTCCCGTTCTATATGTTACCTTTTCAATACTGAGAAGATATTACAGTGAAAAATAAAAAATAATTGATAAGCCAACAACAAAGATAATAATGTTAATATTTTTGTTTTTATTTTGTCCATTTTTAAATTTTACATGTTTTTATCAATAAATAGATATATACGTATATTTATCTATCCTCCATCCATCTATGAAGTGGTAAAGAAAGAGCGGACTTTTTATTCAATATATTAAAATCTATATATCTTTGTTACCTCTCCCCTCCATCATAAACTCGATCAAAAAGAGTAATCATAATGAAGGAATAAATCAAATAACAAAGTCACTCTAATAAAGACAGTGGTAAAATAAACACCAACTGATATGATTTTCCCATAATTTCGGAAATGTATAAAGTGGATGGAGTATAGACTAATGTAGCAGAGAAGGCATAGCTACAGGTAAGAATGCTTTATAGTGTGGATCTAAAGAATAAACATAATTTTTACAGCCCATGAGGGGCTCAGGCTTCAAAAGTATGTAGTAAATGAACAAAATAAATCCTGAAGTTTGTATGAAAACGTAAAGGGCCAAGGACGATCAATATCCACTCATGAAGAAGTAAAAGATGAAACAATTTCTCTAATGGATATCAAGATTTATTGCAAACTATAATAATTAAGAATATGTAGTAATGGAAAATGCTTCAATAGAATACAATAGAGAGATAAGAAGCTGCCTGAAGTAGATTGAATAATTGGGTTCACTTATTCACCATCTCCTTGCATCCATAAATTCTACATACTTTGTTATTGATGGGGTGTATTTCTTCACCTTTGGATTATGAATCCAGTCCTGTGACATGTTTAATGGTCTGTTAGCAGAAAAAAAATTGGCAGTGCTTAACTTAGGCTTTAAGAAACCTTGAATATTTTCACCTGGTCTACTGCTTTTCTGACATTTCCATAATGAAAATATCCAAATAGTCTAAAGATGATAAAAGACATGCGGAGCAATCCACACTCACGGAACTGTGATGTGAAGCAAAACATTCCTAGCCTCAAAGTCCAGGGCAGAACCACCTCAGATGACCTCCTGATCTTTGAAAATAAATAATCGTACTTTTAAGCCATTGATTTTTGATGCGTTTTTCAAGAGTTATTGTGACAACAGCTGATAATTATACTGATAAGCACACATATGGACACTTCATTTATGACAAGATTGGTATTAAATGGCAACAAGGCAGGAAGGGATTTTTTTTTTCAGTAAACAGCATGTGACAATGACATATTCATCTGGTTAGAAATGAAGTAGTATCATGAATGTTGGTGATTGATTACAGCTCTGAGATGCTGTGTTTGGTTAAGTTTGACTCAATTCCCTTGTTTTCTCATTCCAGGACCAGGCTGAAGGAACACTCTCGCTTTGTGGTAGGCTGTTTTCCAAGTTTAATGCATAAGCTCAAGGAAGGAAGATTCAAACCATGTAGGGACATGTCAAGCTTTTTCTATGAGATAACTTATGACACACTCGTTCACTTTGCATTGTCCCAAGCAAGCCACATGGGAATTGTTCTCCTTCTGCCTACAGAGAAGCATGACAAAGATAAAGAGAGAACGAATAATGCTGAAAAAGTAAACAATCTGTCAAAGACCCAAACCTCATATCATCCACAAAAAACGAATTTTAGGTGACTCATACAGCAAAATATGAAGAAGAACAAACATTCTTGAATATTATATAGACAAATGTCTTCTTGACCTCAAGGGTAGATAAATATCTTCAACAATTACAAAAACATTACAAAAGTAATACAGTTGACTAAGTTAAAATTCAAGCTTGCTCTTTATTTGAGGACATTGAGTGAAAAGTAAAGCCAAAATGCAAAAAAGCTTTCAAGATACGTAACGGCCAAGGAGATAATATTCATAATATAAAATAAATTTTTGAATAAATTAGAACTATCACATAATAACTTAAATTAAGATTGGTAAATGCCCTAAGAATCCACTTTAAAAAGAAAAAGAAAAGGGCTGACCCAGTGGCGCAGCAGTTAAGTGTGCACATTCATGCTTCAGCGCCCCGGGTTTGCCAGTTTGAATCCCGGGTACAGACATGGCACTGCTTGGCACGCCATGCTGTAGTAGGCGTCCCATATATAAAGTAGAGGAAGATGGGCACGGATGTTAGCTCAGGGCCAGTCTTCCTCAGCGAAAAGAGGAGGATTGGCAGATGTTAGCTCAAGACTAGTACTCCTCAAAAAAAAAAAAAAATACATGAACATATTGAAATGTGCCTAACTTCAATAATCATAAATATCCAAATTAAAACTACAAATGAAATATTCTAAATCAAATAAATGGGTAAAAACCATAACATCTAATAATACTGAACACTGGCAAAGAGGTGAATTATAACTTTAGAGCTTTCAAACATTGCTTTTAGGAGTCTAAATTGATAAAAATCACTTTGAAAAATTAAGAACCAAATAAATGCATAATACTTCTGGGTATAAATCTCAATCAAATAAATACTTATGTGCAGTGTAATGGTACACATGCCCCCAAATTGAAATTTCCCAAATGTCCATCATAGTAGACTGGAATAAAGAAAAATTCTGAAATATTTATAATATAAAATATGTAATAGAAACAAATGGAATAAGGTATAAATATATGTAACATGAATACTTTGTAAAATGTAATATTCATCTATATAAGTCAGATATTTGAGATAAATAATGCATGATTTCCTTTAAATAAAGTTGCAAAAAAGGAATACGAATTTATATTTTTTGAGAGGCATAGTTAGATATTGAATCTATATAGACAAGTAATTGCATCATTTTGATAAAAATCATCCTTTTGACTCTTGCTGAGAGTAGGAGGAAAGGGCCAGTGATTGTCCTATGTATTGATCTACTTGAGAGTTACATGGATGTTTGTTTAAAAAATATGTTTTGGTATGTTTTAAATTTAAAATGAACAAGTCAGAGAATTAAGCAGATGCTAGATTTTGCAAAGAGTTAGAGTATAATCATAAATGTAATAAAAACTATTGCACAATACTAGGTTGGGGAGTAAAATACATTGATTCTATAGTTTTAAAATATCACTATGGATGATCTGAGATTCATGCCTTATATAAGGTTAAAAAAATATGAGAAATATATTAATTTGATACTAACTGCTAAAAACCCACTTAATGACAATGGGGACACAGGAAGCAGAGACATGAAGACGGTGTTTCATTTTAGAGCCAGAAATAACATAACTGACTGACATATTTGAGAGAGGCTGCAGAATAATAAATCAAAATAAATAATGCCTTCTCCTTTGCTTATTTAAGCAACTGAGTAGATATGGATGGCATTTACTGATATAAAGAAAATTGATAGGGGGCAAAAGTTTATCATTGAGAATGGATGATTCAAAAGTATACTTTATTACTCTCAGTCTTTTTATCAATAAGTAATGGATATAAGTTTTGTTAGAAATAAATTGAACTTTTCTTTAGTATTCAGTATTATTTCCAGTAACTTTTATTGAACTATAAAATATCACATTGATGTTCAAAAGATGAGTGATACATATAGAGAGTGGTTAATATTTTCAGCATCTGCTCACTCAAACTCAGATAATATTTCTCACAATGCAAACTCACAGATCCTCATTTTACTTCGAATGAAGTGAAGTTTTAAGGGGAAGAAAAAGTTCTGTTTTATAGAACTTTCTGAGTCAAAAGAATTGGTTGTGAGAACCTGAGTGCGGATCCAGTAAAGACAGTTATCATCTGTGTCTTTGCAGCACTTTTATAAAGGAGAACTTAAACTATGACATAAGTAATGAGTCTCTAAATATACATCCCTTCTTTGTCATTCTGACTTCCATAATGTCTAACTGGGAGATGTTGAAATATATTTCTTTCTTGAACCCAGGTGAGATGAAGTGCATCAGAATGAATTATTTCTGTATTAAGTCAGAGTGTCCCGACCACCAAAAAACAGGGAAAGTGCAACATTTAATTGATTTAAAACATAATCACATATGTACTTAAAATAAAGGTAAACTAGCATCAACAATATATGTGAAAAATTATTGGATGTAAGTACTACAAAATACATATATTTATTTGAATTATATTGGTTGAGAAAGTAGTTTGGAGTTGATTAAACCCCTGACAGCCTCTTTCACATCTTTGTTCCTAAGGCTGTAGATAATGGGGTTCAGCAGGGAGATCACAACTGTAAAAAACACAGCGGCCACTTTGATCAGGAGCCATGAGCTCCTGGAGGTGGGCACGCAGTAGACAAGAAGGATGATCCCATGGAAAATGGTGATGGCAGTCAGGTGGGGAGCACAGGTGGAGAAGGATTTTTGGAGTCCATTAGTAGAAGGCTTCTGGATGATTGTGACAATCATGACAAGATAGGAGGAGAGGATAATCAGGGGCTACAAGCCTCACTGAATACAGAAATGACTAAACATATCAACTGACTGAAATAGCTGTCAGAACAGGATAAAGAGATAACGGCAGAATACACACAGCCAAAGTGATTTATGGTATTAGAACCACAAAAGGATAGTTCCAAAACAGAGTATGTGATTGTCAGGGAATATATTCAAATCATATGTAGGTTCCAGCTGCTAGGAGGGTACAGAGTTTATGAGACATAGCGACTGTGTAGAAAAGAGGATTAGTAAGAGCCACAAACCAGTCACAGGCCATCACTGCTAACATGAACATTTCTGTAATCACAAATGCACAGCCAAAGAAAAATTGTACCATGCATCCTTTGAAGGAGACAGCTGTGTCTTCCACAACTAAGATTTCTGGCAGTGTGGGTGTAAATACGCTGGAATAACAAAAACCGAAAAAGGATAAATGGCTGAGAAAAAAGTACAGGGGTGTGTAGAGTCTGGGATTGATCCTTATAACCACAATTATGCTTAAATTTTGTTTACTCTTACTTAGCCTGGAATGCAATACTGTCGGGGTTTGGGAAGGCATTTTATACTGAATGAATCAAATTAAAACTCATTAGCCTGGATTTGTATAATATGTCCATGAGCTATATAACCACATCTTTTTTTCACTGCAATACAACTTCATTCACAACAGTATTTTAAATTTTTATTGTACGAAAACAATTCATTTATATTTTCTAATATAATATGTTTACACCTCTGAAACGGCACATCTACCCTGGTTCTTTTATACTGTGTCATCACTACACATGTTACTACATAACTCTTCCAAGAAAACATTGCTGGTTAATCTAAATGTCTTTTCTCTTACTCTATTTTCTTTCCACTCATATCTTCACAATATTTATGCAATGCCTGGCATATTTTGCTATTCTTATGGATATATGTGTGTCGATGTGCATATGTGTGTGTGTGTGTGTGAGCTTTTCCCCTGAGGAATATAATTTCTTTAGAATAAGACTTACATTTAACATATCATCTATGACCCTTAAAGTGCTTAACGTAGACATATTTTCAAAATCAGGACTATGGCCCTGGAAATAATGAAAGTAGAATTTAGCCTGTTGGTTATAATCACGAACTAAGTAGATATTGCTGTTAGTCAGCTCATGTAGGTTTTTCCTGTCAAAAATTTGTTAGATTCCAGTATCCTTCACTTCAGATTGAAAAGATGATCCTAGGTAGAATCAACTCACCAAAAGCCAGATCTTGATATATTTTTTTATTCAAGACTTCCTTGTTAGTGTTTAAAAATCCATACATATTCTGTCTCAAAATTGAAATTTTTGTTTAATTTTTTCCAATGCCTTAGTCAGAAAGTTGATGATTCTTGCTAAATATAACTTAATAAAGATACCAAGAAATGCCATTTTTGCAACTGTCAAGAAATTTTGGAGGAAACATAGACATGTCCTTGAGGAATAAACAGATTTTATACTGAATGAATCAAATTAAAACTCATTAGCCTGGATTTGTATAATATGTCCATGAGCTATAAACAGGTCTGGAAACTATACTCCATGATCACGTTGTTTTATGTCTAACTAACTGACTTTGGGGACACAGGCCTTGGAGCATCCTGACAAAATTTATTTTTATGAGCTAAAAACAAAATAATTAGAGGAAACTTCCTCTTCTGCAATTTAGAATATAATTTCTTCTAAACCATTAACATGTGGATCTTTATGTCTCAAAAATAATTTACCTCTGTATAAAGGCTATAATTCTTAAAATCATGAAAAAATTATAGTCACATCTATCCAATGACTCCAACATAATTATAGTCGATATGATGTGCTTTTTAGTATATTTTGCTTAAGTGTTGGCACATGTTTTTTTATAGAAACACATTTAACATGACGCTGTACAAATTTTTACTTTCAATAATTTGGGCTTATTGTTTGTTATATCCTAAATATGCATTCCTTTAGCTGGGAGTTGTGGGGGGGGGTAAGGTATTTATCCCTATCTAGGCTGTAGATCCACTGTATTCTTCAGTTCAGCCATAGGGGTTAACGTGCTGATATTTTAAATCCAGCTATGTGATTCCTACATGTACTCCTCTAGGACACAAATCAGGAAATAAAGAAAGTAATGTTAAATATTGATCTGTCTTGGCATAGGCCTTCAAGGAAAAACAGTCACATTTATACCTACTACAGCCAAAATTTTAAAAGAAGAGCAGCATATGAATCCATTGGCAGAAAAAAATTAACCTGTAAGCATCACTTAACACAACCATTAGTGAACTAAGATATTATCTAACATACATTTTTGCCTTACATTTGTGTAAGTTAACTGCTCATTCAAGAGTATTTACCAAAGTAAAACAACATCCTGTTCTAAAAGGATTTTGCAACTATTCACTCTTTTTTGCTTTTGTTTTATTTTCTACTAAGAGACAGAAAACTAAAGTGCAAAAATTAAAAGTTACATAACTTCAAAATCAATATTTAAGAATAAGATATTCTAGTTTTTAGCTTAGAGTCCTTAATGAATATATCAAATGTTCCATGATGCATGCTCAAACTTTCTAAATCTTTTTTCTCTTCTTAAAGACGTTTATTAAACTACACACACACACACAGGTTTTTATAGTATCTGATAGGAACAGTTACTTATATCCCCTTGTTGACAAACATTTAAAAATTAAAGTAAATCCTTTGTTACTACTGTGATACACTATGAGTATTGAGAATGTTGTTGTATATCCCCTAAAGAGTAGTCACACAAGACATGATTTGATGTAAAGCATTCTGGTAAAGAAATTCAACTTCCATATGGAAATAAATCTCTTAATCATGACAGAAACAAGTAACATTTAATGGGTTAAATTAGAACAACAACATGTGGATATCGCTCTATTCTTTGCTTGTAAACCTTAATCATGATTACTAAGACACAAGTAGAAAAGGCAAGCTCTTATATTTAATCTCGACCAGTCTTTTCGCTTAAAGTAACCCAATGACCCATCAATTATTAGAAAACTTTGGTAAAACGTGTCTCAGTCATGAGTTATCTGTTATCTGCCATAGAGTTATCTGGCATTATCAAGAAATAATGTGTTTCTTGAGGTAAATGTTTTAATCAATCTTTGGTAAAGTTTGAACCAAACTTTACATTTCTCCCTACACCCCTAACCACTGACTTGCAATTTTACTGTTCTATAAGAGGTAGATAACTTTCTCACACTTTGACTTTGGGCTTATCCATGTGTTTTGCTTTGATTCATAAAATAACAGCAGGTGATACCCTAACAGGAGTTTGAATTACGCTTTTGTGTTTGGGCATACATTATTGTGACTTAGCATTCAACATAGACCATTAGCCAAATGGTCCAACAAGGATGGCCTACAAACAGGTCTGTAGATTGAAGTTCATCTGATTAGCTCAGTCTTGACACTAAAGTGACCCAGTTGGTATCAGCTGAGCTAGCTTAATCAAGTCGCTGATTCAAAAGGATTGTTATTATTACATCCCACTGGAGTTCACGATTGTTTGCAAAAAGCAATTTTTGTCAATTTCAGTGATTTTGTCAATAAATCACTGGTGCCTGAATAAGATGTATGCATTGTATTATCAACATCCTGGTTGCTGTATTGTACTGTCATGGGGGAACCTGGGTAAAAGACATTGGGATCTCTCTATATTACTTACTACAAACAACTTAAAATAAATCTAAAATTATGTCAATAAAATTTCCAATAAATACATAAATGATATACAACTACTTTGACATAAATGGAAAAACTAGAGTGATGGGTACATATTTCCAAAATGTGTACCATTTTCTTGTGCTACTACATAGAAAGAAAATATTGTATATTTCGTTATACTACCAATTATAATTTAACTAAACCATATTCTGGAGTGTGCCAAACTTAAACACAACACCAAGGGGCTGGTCCAGGAACTTTTTAAGGGACATATATTTCCTATTTATTTTTGCTTGTCTGTGAATCTTCCGATGCTAAAGTGGTTTGTATGGAATTAAATATATATTTTTTTAGATATTTATGGTTTTATGTTGAACAGCTCTTAATGTACTACTTTTATATTAAGAAATAAACTTCCTCCTTGCAAGATATAACACTTCAGATCAACTCAAAAATTCCACATGACTTCTATTGAACACAAATTTGTCCTGGGCAATCACACAGTCATGTATGCTAACACAGAGACTTTTGCGTTTCAATTTCTGAATCAAAAACTTAGTTTAAGTAGTCTAAGTTTTTATCCCTAACATTATTTGTAACATTAAAATTATTCACTAAACATTAGAGTGAATGGATATTGAACTGCCAGTTAAAAGGTTACCATATTCATGTACTGCTTTGCTATTGGACAATTCTTACCAGACTCTCAAAAAGAAATAATGGATATTTCTATCTTTATATTTTATCACAGAACAATCTAATATTGATTAACTTCTTGAGTGTATCTTTCACATCTTTGTTTCTGAGGCTGTAGATCAGTGGGTTCAGCATGGGGATGACCACTGTGTAAAAGACGGATGCTACCTTGACCATGAGCCATGAACTTTTGGAGTTAGGAACACAGTAGAGAAAAAGGATGCTCCCATGGAAAATGGTAATGGTGGTTAAGTGGGAGGCACATGTGGAGAAGGCTTTGTGGCGTCCCCTAGTTGAAGGCATCTTCATGACAGTAATAAAAATGAAAACATACGAAGTAAGAATGATCATCAGACTGCATATTTCATTGAACGTGGCAGACACAAACATGATCTTCTGGTTAATGTATGTATCTGAGCAGGAAACAGCAACAATGGCACCATGCTCACAGCCAAAATTATTTATGAAGTTATTCCCACAAAAGGATAAGGTCAACAAAAAACATGTGAATATTAAAGAACAGGCTATACCCCAAGAGTATGATGCGCCCACCAACAAGGAACAAAGCTTCTGAGACATTACAACTGTGTAGACAAGAGGATTACAAACTGCTACAAATCGGTCATATGCCATCGCTGCCAACATGAACATTTCTGTCACGACAAATATGCCTGCAAAGAACAACTGCATGATGCATCCTGTGAAGGAGATGGTTCTGTCTTTCACAACCAAGTTTTCTAAGAGTTTAGGTGTAACTACTGTAGAGTAACAGAAATCAACAAAGGATAAGTGGCTGAGAAAAAAGTACATGGGGGTGTGGAGTTTGGGATTGATCTTGATAATCACAATCATGCCCAGGTTCCCCACCACTGTGATTGCGTAGATGGTCAGGAATACCAAGAACAGGGGCAATTGGAGTTCTGGATATTCTGAGAAGCCCAAAAGAACAAAGGTGACTCTGCCACTCTGGTTTTCTTCGTTCCTGTGGACAAAATATGAAAGTTTATCCACAGAAGTAAGAACCAAAATTTGAAATAAATAAAAGAATAGAAGCACTGAGAAGTTCGATGGGTCTCTATTAAGAGTGTTGCTGAAAATGCTACACTTCCACTGTTATATTATTTCAAAAGTTAGTCTTCACTTATGTGATGATTACATAGTAAATAATAATTTTGTGTAAGTGGAATAATCAAAAACAAAGTTGAGACAGGAAGGATGAAAAACAGAGTAGACATCGTTATGTTTCAAATAATAAAATTCGATTTCCTCATAGACAGCTAATGCCAGTCATGAGGGGTAGATCAACTCTGCTGAATCTCAGCTTAGTAAAACTAATTGTATTAGAGGAAATACCTATCATGAGTTTCTACAGTTTCTTCTTTCTCACCTCTTAAGCTGTGAGATAATTAACTTATATGTTAAAAAAATTTTGAAATGCTAACATTCCTACAAAATGATCAATTTAATAGCTTCTTTGTTGTTCTGTGTTCTTTCCAGTGCCCTTCTGACTCCTGGTAACACAGTAGTCTCGGGACGTTCTGGAGCTGTGCTGTAGATGTGTTATAATCTTTTCACTTGTGTAGAACCAATTTTGAAAATGTTTAAATATTATTGATTGCATATTACATTATGCATCAGGAGGCATTCACAATGAAATGTATACTGTGTCTTCAGTGATAACAGTTGAAACAATATTGAACAAAAAGCTCTTCATTTTCCAATGTAGCAAATTTTTTAAGTTGGGTAAGTGACAAACAATAAGAACTATGAAGTACTTGAAAATGCATATAAATTTCAGAGTGCAGGAAAAATTAAATTTAAAGCTTTTCCAAGGATCAGTGTCAGGATAGAGAACTACCTCAACATGGCACCATAGTATTTCTTGAATATTACTTGATGTCAGTAGGTATTTCCTCAGGAGTAAAATGAGCATAGTAATAGTATAAAATTTAAGTCACTAGAAAGGAAATAGGTACTTTGATAACGAATTGAAATGCTATATGATATGACATCATCCACAGCAGATATTTAGCTTTCTTGTTTATTGGATTTATGAGTAATTGGTATGACATCAAAAACCTTATTCGGTTATGCAAATCAGGCCAAGCATGTACAAGTGTCAATAGGTGGGGACACTTTGGAATAGAATGTAGAATTTTTTCCCTACAGAACCCACACAACGGAAATACTATAGGATTTCTTTGGGTACTTCATCTACGATGCATAATAAATGTTCCCCATTCTCCTACAGGTTTTTTCACCACAATAGAATATTCTCAGATCCCCACATTCTTCTGCCTGTAGGAAAGATATCTTCCAAAACCCAACTCCACGACAGATACTTCCTCTGTAAAAATCCTTCATAAGGTCTTAGCTGTGGAAAGATGGAGTATGGCAATTTTTCCCAGCCACATTCCTTCAATTTAAAATACTTTATGCAACATCAAAGGAACAATTTTCCATGATTACTTTAACCTAACTGCCAATGACATTTAAGATTTCAAATACTTTTTATTAGTTAACACATGAAGTTTACATAATTCAGCCTGGCTTTTCCAAAAATTCTTGTATCTATAAATTCAATCTCATTATCACTTAAATTCTTTTTTAGTCATGATGAATTTATCAAGCTCTGTTATGTAACACATGCTCATTTACTTATAGTTTATTTTCCCATTTTATCCTCACTCTTATAATGTTTTATTTTGCCACCTACCATTATTGGCATAGCTCACTGTTTCTTCTCTTTTGTATACATACAAACAATATTTATATCTCACAATTACCACGTGCTATATCCTATCATTCACAAATGTGATAGCTTTGTCACTTTCTTCCTCAGAGATCATAGGAAGTGTGAAGACAAGGCCCGTTTTTTATTATTCTCTTTTGCCAAAATGTTTATTTCGTTGCCGAGTACATTGTGGCCACCCAATGAGAAAACCAGGATGAATATCATTTGAAAGAAAGGAATTAGAATGTGATAATGTAAACCCTCTCCTAGTCAAACTAAGTGGATTTGTGGGCTCTTTGTTCTACGCATGTGTTTGTGTACTGCAAAGATCACTAAAACTCCATATTTACCTTTAAAGTAAAAGAAAAGAGACTGAATCGACTCACCTAAATACAAAAGCACTTGAATGAGTCATTTACTGAAGAATTCTTTGTTAAGATTAATGAACTCCAGGAGTGCTCCTGCTTGATATTTAATTAAGGGAAATAGATTTGAAAACACTAGTAGGAGTCCAGAGAATATTTCATTAAATACTTCCTATAAGTTACTTTTTTCCCCCAACCTATTAGGAAAACTCAGAGATACCAAAGATAAGATCACATCTGAAAACAGAATTCTAACACCAAACTGTGTTACAAATATATGAATCAAGACCTCAGGGACATGGAGCCTAGAGAATACCACTGAAGTATTGTTTGAAGCCTGCAATTCAAGTAATTAGATGTAACACTGTCCCATATGATATCTTCGCTTTATATTTTGTTCCTAAAGCCCTCCTGGGGGCATTTGTATTATCAACTTTACTCAATTAATCTTAAGAAAAATAAATAACCCTGTATATGTCTTTAACTTTACAGGGACATAAAAAACATAAATGTACAAAGGGAGAAAGCATCTATAAGACAATAGCTAGGAGAGTGACTATTAATTCATATTGATTTATTTTTCTATTTTCTCATAAAGGTATATTTATGTTCCTATGTTTCTAAATATAGAGCTGCCTAAACAATGTCACATTTTTATTTTTTCTTTGTTAATTAGTAATGTGTTATAAACCATTTTCTATTTACACTCTCAGTTTTACTAAAAGAAAACAATTTGTGTTGGCCTTTTAAGTGTAAGTACAGAGGCCTCAAATGTTCATATTTACTATTGAATCTGAAAAACAATTGGGGATTATACATTTCCTAAATATACGAGTTTATGAAAAGGATGATATATTCACTGATTTTGGTAACTCTATCCATCATGCCTTTAAAGACACAAATTAAATTTACCAGTGACTTGATGCAGTAGAGGATTATTTCTTACTAAAGCAAGATAAAGCATGCATTTCTGAACATTGACAGCTCTGTTCCTTGTAGTATTATAGGGGCTGAGGTTTCTTCCAACTTGTAGCTTACCATCATTATGGGGCTTCTGAAGTTATGTTTCTCTTTTGTAAGTGAATAAGAGGCAATCATGGAACAACTCTGTGAGTACAGCTTTAGAAAAGATCAATCTCATTGAAGCTGACCTCACATACCACAGAGGGGAATCAAGGTCAAGAGATAGTCAAAAGTCTCAGAAACACTAAACCTGAGGAAGTACAGATACAAAGTGATATGGAGGGCTGGACTGGTAACATAGCAGTTAAGTGTGCACATTCTGCTTCAGTGGTCCAGGGTTTGCTGGTTCAGATCCTGGGCACAGACCTAGGCACCACTTATCAAGCCATGCTGTGGCAGGCATCCCACCTATAAAATAGAGGAAGATGGCCATGGATGTTAGCTCAGGGCAATCTTCCTCAGCAAAAAGAAGAGGATTAGCAGAGGATGTTAGCTCAGGGCTGACCTTCCTCAAAAAGAAAAAAAGTGATATGGATCTGTACTCATCAAGGATATTGGTCTGTACTTTTCTTGTAGTGTCTTTGTCTAGCTTTGATATGAAGGTAATGCTGGGCTCACAAAATTAATTTAGAACTTTTCCCTCTACTTTTGGAAGAATTTAAGAAGGATTGATGTTAACGCTTCTTTAAATGTTTGTAGAATCCTCAACAAAAGACTAGTAAATTGAACTAAACAACATATTAAAGGGATTATATAATATGACCTAGTGAGATTTTTTCCAGGAATACAAGTGTGGTCCAACATAAGACAACCAATCAGTGCAATATACAATGTGAATAGAACAGAGGAATAAAACAACATGGTCAGTTCAATCAAAACAGGAAAAGCATGTGACAAATTGAAACACTCTCCCATGATAAAAACACTCAGAAAACTATGACTAGTAGGGAACTTTCTCAACCTAATAAAGGCTATTATGAAACTAATAAAGGCCACTTATGAAAAATCCACAGGCAGTATAACAAATGATTAAAGACACCATGTGTGGACCTATACACGGTTCATCAGACCATGTTGTGGTGGTGTCCCACATGCAAAATAGAGAAAGATTGGCAAAGATGGTAGCTCAGGGCCTATCTTCCTCACCAAAAAAAAAAAGAAGTATAAGCAAGAAAATAAGAAATAAGTGAATTGGACTTCACAAAATTTAAACCATTTGTGCGTCAAAAAACATTGTCAATAAGGTCAATAAAAAGCCTACAGAATAGGATAAAAGATTTACTAATCATATATCTGATACTAGCCTAATATCCAGAATATGTATAGGACTCTTACAACCCACCAATAAAAAGTCAAACAAGGGGGCCGGCCCCATGGCAGAGTGATTAAGTTCATTAGCTCTGCTTTGGTGGCACAGGGTTTCACTGGTTCAGATCCCGGGCACTGATGTGGCACTGTTCATCAAGCCATGCTGATGTGGCGTCACACATCACACAACCAGAGGCACTCACAACTAGAATTGGGACTCTGGGGAGAAGAAGAAGGAAAAACAAATGAAGAAGATTGGCAACAGATGTTAGCTCAGGTGCCGATCTTAAAAGAAAAAAGGTCAAACAAGATATAAAACAAGATTTATAAATGTCTAACGAGCACATGAAAAGACACTCAATATCTTTAGATTTTAGGAAATTGGAAATCAATACCATAATGAGATATCACTTCACACCCACTGGGCGGACTCTAATTAAAAACTGTATATATATATACAGTAGCAAGTGTTGGCAAGGTTTTGGAGCAACTGAAACTGTCATACATTATTAGTGGGAATATAAAATGACTCAGACACTCTGGAAATCAGTTTGGTGATTCCTCATATAAACAAATATAGAATTACTATCGACCAAATGCATAGTAAAAATATTTGCCTTCCACAAAGAGAAGTTGCCCTTTGCCCTCAGTTTCTGGGAGGTAATCTATGTCTTACCTGACAAAAATGTCTGTTTAGGGAGGGTGGATGGCCACACCTGATATCAAGGTGGGGCTGACCATATTACACAATCTTCAAGTAGGGATTGCCCATACCAGAAAGATTAACCATGAGATTTAGTGTGGAGGCTTTTAGATATGGAGTATCAGTCAACCTGGAGGCTGAGACCAACATTTGGACAATCAATCAATTAATCAAGCCTCTGTAATAGAGTCCTAATAAAAACTGAACACTGAGGTTTGTGTGGATTTCCCTGGTTGGGAATAACTCATGTGTATTGTACAATGTTAATTCTGGGATGATAACATGTCCTGAGGGCAATGGAAGTTTCCTTTTTGGACCCCTCCTAGGCTCTGTCCAATACATTTCTACCTTTGAGTTATTTGTCTGTGTCCTTATCTTGTGATGAACCATAACTGTGAGTATAGTTCTCTGTAAGATGTTTGAAATTTCTGGGAAATTAGGGTACCTAAATGCGTTTTTGGGAATTCCTCAGACTTGTAATTTGTGCCAGAATTGAGTGCTGGATTATATGATGTGACCTCAAACCTTACAGTCTGGCTAACTCCACGGTACCAGCAATTCCACTCCTAGGTATATACAAAACAGAATTGACAACAGGCACTCAAGCAAATACTTACACATGAATGTTCTTATCAGCATTATTCACAACCGCCAAAAGGTGAAACAACACAAATGTCCTTCAATAAATAGATGGACACACTAAATGTGGTGTGTATATATGTATGATGGAATATTACTTAGTGATAAAAAGGAATAAAGTACTGATACATTTTATAATGTGAATGAACCTTGAAAACAGTGTGCTAAATGAAAGAGGTCAGACACAAAGGTCACATACTGCATGCTTCCCTTTGTATGAAATGTATAATATGGGTAAATACATAGAGATAGAAAGCAGATTTCTCATTATTAGGACCAAGGAGGAGGGGGAAATGGGGAAAAACTGTTTAATGGGTATGATTATTTTTTGAGATGGTGAAAATATTTTGGAACTAAGTAGAGGTGTGGGTGTGCAATACGGTGAACCTTTTAGTGTCAATGAATTTTTACTTGAAAAAGATTAATATTATATTATGAGAATTTCACTTCAATAGAAAAGAAACCAGTTATGAAAAGGAAATAAGATTTGATTCTATTTTTTATCTCAGTCTCTGCAGCAGTTGATTCAAATTTTTCAAAGGTAAAAATCCTGTTATTCGCCTAACTAAAATTCTATTGCTTCAGTCTTCCATATTATCAATAATTCATTATCCAGAAAGAAGGAAGTAAATAAGTTTTTCTTGTTCTAATACTCTATCCTTTCTGTTCCAGTTTGCTGAAAATTTTTATCATGAATAGTTGCTTAATTTTATTAACTATTTTTCACATCTTTTGAGGTGACTATATGTTATATTTTATTTTGTTAATGTGGTGAATCACATTGATGGACTAGTAATGATATAGCAAGCTTGCATTCCTGGATTAAACCTCTCCTGAATATTATTTATTATCCATTGCATATATCAATGAATTGATTTGCTATTTTAAGCACTTGTCCATATATATTTATGATATATTGTTCTGGAACTTACCTATCTAGTGATGCAGGTATCATAAAATGAACAGGAAAATGTTGCTTGCTTATTCTATTGTTGGTGTAAATTTATGTAAGATTGGAATTAAACCTCTCTAATGTGCCATATACATTAGGGATAAGGCTATAATTTTTGTAAGGTATTCCTGAAATTTTGTTGATACCAGTAGGGAAATAAACATCAAATATAACCAGAAAATCACTCATACATGTTGCTTCTCTGAGACCCACAAAGTCAGAACTATTTTCATACTCTTTCTATTGGGCTTTATCCTTGTGCTTAGAATGCAACATTTTCATCAACAAGACAGTCTTTGAGCTTGAATGAACTATGAATCTAAGCAGCAATATTCAGGAAAGAAAGAGCCTTGATGTAGGAGCTCCACAATCCCTTCCCCTAACTGCCCGTCTGAATTTCCTTATTTCTCTTTCAGAGTCAATCTTTTTCTAAGAAGATAAAGAGTAAGGAAGATCAGTTATGCAGTAAAAATGTCACCTAACACCCCTGGAATCCTCATATCATAAAAAAATTGTCCAGCATTGCAAATTTCCTGAAGTTTTATTACTAAACATTATATGAAAAGTAATATTTACATAATATGGTCTACATTCAACTTATAACATTTTCTCCATTAAGTGACTATTAATTCTGTACATTCTTCCTTTAATCTTGTGAATACCTTCACCAAAAATCTTGACACAGCTCCTCAGAAATGAAACAAAGGAACTGCACCTATCCAAAGCACTATTAAGAATATAAAGTAAGAAGAGTATAATTCATATATAGAAATGAAGAGCCCATCTAAAAGTGCACAGATTAAAATTATAACTTTGAAATGCTTGGAGAATATCTGCATTATATTTGTGTAAGTAAATGTCCATTTAAAAGCATTTTCCAGAATAACTAAAATCTATTCTAAAGGAACTTACAGCTATTCAGATGTTTTTCTTTATAATTTGTTTTATTTTCTCCTTAGGATCTTAAATCCAAAGACCTATAGCATATGTCAAATACAGCTCACCCTATACTGTGTTCACATCCTTTAAATACATGTTTTCTGTCATTAAAATATTTTTATTAACATACACACAGCCTATCAAACTACTTGTTGACTGGAGCACTTAGTTGAGTGTGTATGACATCTGGCTGACAGAGAGTTAAAAGTTAAATAAATCACATAACTCTATACATTATATATCTTGAATTGTTGAATATATTGTTACATATTGTTCCACAATCAAATAAATAGGTTAGGTTACAAAGTTTGACATCAATCTTCATTAAAATGGAAATTAGAATTTTTTATTTGCAGATAAAAAGTCCATGATTTGGGTGAAGTCAATAACATGATTCACAGTCTGCAGTTGGACTGAAACCATGATAACTTGGAAATTTACCAAAATTTTGTCTATCCTGTGAGACATCAACCATGATCAGCCATGGAAAAGTCTGTCAAGCTACAACAGTTATTTTTATTTATTTATTTATTTTCAAAAAAAGATTCACTCTGAGCTAACATCTGTTACCAATCTTCCTTTTTTCTTCTTCTCCCCACCAGAACCTCAGTACATAGTTGTATATTCTACTTGTAGGTCCTTTTGGTTCTTATATATGAGTCACCACCACAGCATGGCTACTGACAGACAAGTGATGTGGTTCCATGCAAAGGAACTGAATCCAGGCCACCAAAGTGGAGCAATTATATTTATCTGAAATACAACAAGAACAGTTTCCATTAAACAAAATTGACCATAAACTTTAGGTATATTGAAGTGTTAGGCCCAAATCTTCATTGTATTCTGTATCCATGCTCATTGTCATGTAGCTTTTCAGTTCTACAAGGCAGATACAATTTCTTAACCATTGACTTTGTGCTCAGCTATATGATTTGCATTGGCTAATAGAATGTTAACAAACATAATACACATAGGAGCTTGAATCGGCTTTTGTTATAGCGCATTCTGTCTTCTGACTCAGTCATTGACAATCCAAGAAGATACTCTAACTAGCCCAATGGTACGCAGAGCAGAGCTATTGAATCACCAAGCAGATCCATAGACTAGAGATGATTTTGCTAGTTATGCAAGACTATATCAGGTTAATGAAGATGCTCTAGCTGATATTAACAGGGCTGCTCCAATAAATCCCCCGATAAAAAGCAAAAATTGCTTAATGTTACATGTCACCGAATTTTATATTCCTTATTATGCATCAACAGCTATATTATACACAACTCAAGATTGGCATGAATGACAATTTTAGATTTAGCAATAGCTACTTCTGAAGTGTGCAGTTTTTAATTTTAATTTTTGATGTTTTATATACAAATAGCAAATTAAATTTATATTAACAAACATAATTTAAGCAAACAAGATTCTGGAATTTGTTGGGGGCAGAGGTATGACTTCTTTGCACTTAAATTGTACCAATGCTTCCTGTGTGGAATTAAATAAATATTTGTTTTAAATTTAGAGTCTGAGTGCTGAATAACTGCTAGTTTACTATATTGCACTTGATGTATTCTCCCTGATAACAAGCTGTAAATATTTACAGTAACTCTATAAACCCATTCTGTGATGACAAAAAAAGAATGAAAGATTCACTGGGCAAACGGCAATGTGTACTAACTCAGAAATCTTTGCATGACAAACTCTGTGAGCAGATTCTTCATTTAAGTGGCCTCAACCTTAATTAGTGTGTTATTTATTATTTTATAGCTAATTTGCTAAAGTTTAAATTTAACAGATGCTAAATAATCTGTCAACTAGGGAGTTACATTGAACGCTGCTTTGCTTTATGAAAAAAAGGAATTTGAAGTATTAAAAATGCTAAAAGTCTTGGGCAATCCTCCACAATACTCTTTAAAATGAAAAAGTAAATCTTACCATCTTACATTAATGACATAACAATTTGCTGTTGATTGACTTCCTGACTGTCTCCTTCACATCTTTGTTCCTGAGGCTGTAGATCAGTGAGTCCAGCACGGGGATGACCACGGTGTAAAACACAGAGGCTAACTTGACCATGAGCCATGAACTTTTGGAGTCAGGAACACAGTAGAGAAATAGGATGGTCCCATGGAAAATGGTAATGGCTGTCAGTGGGAGGCACATGTGGAGAAGGCTTTGTGGCACCCCTCAGTTGAAGACAATTTCATGACAGTGATAAAACTAAAAAAATAGGAAGTAAGAATGATCATCAGGCTGTTTGTTTCATTGAATGTGGCAGAGACTAAAATGATTTTCTGGCTAATGTAGGGGTCAGAGCAAGACAGAGAGACATTGGCGGCATGCTCACAAAGTTATTTATTGTATTATTCCCTACAAAGGATAATTCCAATAGAAAGTAGGTAAGTGTCAGGGAACAGACTGCACCCCAAGAGTATGATACAGCCACCAAATGGAACAAAGCTTCTGGGACATTACAAATGTGTAGAGAAGACGGTTACAAACTGCCACAAATCGGTCATATGCCATCACTGCCAACACGAATGGTTCTGTCACCACAAATATGCATGCAAACAATAGTATGATGCATCCTGTGAAGGAGATGGTTCTGTCTTCCACGACCAAGTTTTCTAGTAGTTTAGGTGTAACTACAGTAGAATAACAGAAATCAACAAAGGATAAGTGGCTGAGAAAAAAGTACATGGGGGTGTGGAGTTTGGGATTGATCTTGATAATCACAATCATGCCCAGGTTCCCCAGCACAGTGACTGTGTAGATGGTTAAGAATAACAGGAACAGAGGCACCTGGAGTCCTGGAGATTCTCAGAATCCCAAGAGAATCAAAGTGACTTCAGCACTCTGGTTTTCTTCATTCCTGTGGACAAAATAGGGAAGTCAATTCAGAGAAATGAGAAGCTAATTTTGGATAAGGGAGGTTAAAATGAGGAAATGTTGAGAGACTTTGTGATTATCTATAAATAGTGCTGTGGAAAACTCTTTGTTTCAACTGTTACATTATTTAAGAGCTAGAATTTAATAATACCACAGTTTTAGAGTGAGTATGAAATCTGTGAAAATGGAATACAAAAGAAGGCGGTTGAGAGAAGAAGGACAAAAATAGAGTTGACCCTGTTACATTTCAAGTGATCAAATTCAGTATCCTCAGAGGTTGTTAGCATAATGAGAAAGACCAGTCTAGCTTTTTGCATAAATCTGAGTTTAGTTAAAATCCTCATCTTGGGAAAAATATACATGATGTTTCTATGATTTCTTCCCTGACAACTTGTTTAACTATGAGACCTTAGAACTCAAAAGAAAATTAATGAGCCAGTAAAATGGTCGAGTTACAATATTTTTATTTACTATTGTGCTATAACTATTTCTAAATTTCTCTTTCCAGTAGCTTTCTTACACTCAGTAATACACTTCTTTTCCCGTATTTAAAATATTTCCTTCAGAAGATTAATGCATTTGATCAACCACATTTACCTAATTGTTGCAAATTATAAAAATCTGTTACCCTTCCTTGGTGTATTGTAACATCAAGTATTTAGAGAGATTTGTGGTAGAAATAAAATTAACTGTAATATGTCCAGACCATTTTTATTATGCTGGAGACTTTTCTACAACATCATTATCAGATGGTCATTTTAGTGTACTTCAAAACCTCCAATTATGGGCCATTGCTTCCTGAGGTATTACAGTGTGGTTTTTATTTGGTTAAGGACCTTCTTTCATCAAATTGCTTTCAATAGACATAAAGATAATCCTTCCAATGCCCTGTTTTCTTAATTTCTGGATCTCTCCCAATAAGTTTACCTACACTTGAATCACTCCTCATTGACCATCGTCATAGTCTCAACTATGCATCTATCAATGATTATACGACCTCAAAAATGCCAATTTCATCCACATCTGTAACATAGTATGTATTGTACTTATATTTTATCATTTACCTTTTTAACATTGTGTGTTCACAGTAAAATAAAAGTCATGAAAGCTAGGATGGGGCACTAGAAGAGAGTAAGTATTCAATAACACATTGAATAAATGAGTATATGAATACATGAATGAGTGAACTTTAGGTATATAATATACATGTACTGGATAAAAGCTTATAATACTAAAGAAGTTAGACTTACCTATAGAGTCAGCACCACACTGTGAACTCACAATGCACTGAGACACATCTTGAGTCCTGCAAAACAGGTAGCCATAGTGAAACCCCATGGGACCTAAGCTTACTGAATTAGCATAAAATAAGGATATTTACAGGGGGGAAATAGGCTGAATTATTTTTTTTTAAATGTCCTGTGTTCCTCCAAAATGGCTCAACTGCTTTTGTCTCCCTTTATAATCCATTATTCTCAAAGCCACTTCCTGACTGCTTACTGAAACCTAAAATGGCACTAGGCATAAAAGCAAGTCCATTCTACGTAGAATTATGTAAAAATTCTGTCTTATTAGGAGCTGAAGTTAAGAGGCTATAGTTTTCCTTTGGTTGTTCTGACTTTATCCTCCAAGACCGTTTGCAGCACTTAAAGCTTCCCTGCATAAATATAAAGATATCATTGACATATCCCTGCTCTTTTTCTTCTTCAATTGCTCCTTAAATTCCCTTGATTCAATACTTGTGATTTAATCTTATACCACATTTATTATTATTTCCTGAAAGTATTTTTCAATTTTACATAAAACTCATTGAGTGCAAATTCCATAACAGAACATATTCCTTCCAAAATCTATACTCGTCTCCTATGGCTGTTATAACAAAGTCTCAGCAGCCCCGGATTGAAAGGGAATGCAAAGCCATCAAAGAGAAATAAAATTTTGATATATATTCAGCTCATTATTACCCATACATCTTTTCCACACAGGTAGCTTTTCACTCCACCTCCTGCACTCTGTATTTGTACCAAGAGACTTAGGGTAAAGTTCACAGTCCCCCATTTAGCCCCAGGAATCATCAACTATGTTGAGCTGGCTGAGAGCACAAGGTGCTGGGTGCACTCTTTCCCTCCTTTCTGATGCCTACCATCATGACTGTCTCACTGCATATCCACTGTGTATTCAGCAGTATAACAGGCATTTAGAAACCACGATATTGTAAAATATGGTCCTTATCCTCAATTTTTTTTCTTATGAGTATTATTCCAGAGAATAATGCATATAGTTACCAATGATACGTTGCTACCAATAATTCTTGTTTGTTATTGAAGACAAAGTTTGTGTGTATAAAGAGAGGAAAAGAATATTGTAATCAAGAAAAACTGAAAATATTTCCTAGTGTTGTAAGTCAGTGAATAATAATAAATGTGGTGAAAGATAAGGAATCAGATCTTCTAGTTGGCTGAACTAAGTAGGTATCATGGCAGTTAGAGTTACACAGATGTTTGCCTCCTGCAAAGATTATTGGAACACATTATTTTCCTTTTAAAGTTAAATAAAATAAGGATTGAATCAACTCACTTGAGTGCAGAAGAATTTGACTTATTCATTTAGTGAAGCTTCTTTGCTAAGATTAATGGATTCCAAGCAAGTTCCTGTTCAGAATTCAGCTTTTTTAAAAAAATATAGTAACAAACCTGAAAAAGTAGTGACAGGAATCTACAACATATTGCAATAGCTATTCCAGGGAAATGACTTTTTCCTTTAACCTGTCAAAAATAAATTCAGAGATGACAGAGAGAAAAGCAGATCAAAAAGATAAATCCTAACACCAAATGGTGTCACATGTATATGCCACCAAGACCTTAGGGACGTTAATCCTGGAGAACATCACTGAAGTCTTGCCCCGGAGGCCACAAATAGAGCAATTAGATGAGGTAATGCCCCATGTGATATTTTGTTCATATATAATTTCTTCTAAAGATTGGGGAATGATTTCATTGTGAAATTTAATCCATTGATCTTTTAAAAATGTTGAAGCAGACACTATATTTTTGTCTTTAAATACCTGTAAAATATAGAAATGTACCCAAAAAATCAGTTATTGGGCAACAATCCAGAGATAACTAATCTCAATCTTTGTTGTATTTCTGGTTTTCCCTTTCTATATAGATATACATTTATCAGTGTGTATCTGGATATAAAATTACTCAATAAGCATTATATTATAGGTACATTGATTATTATCTTTTCTTTTCTTTTATATAGTACTTTGAGTTTCATTTTCTATGAAAACCATTGATTTTCTTAAAATAATACAGTCTGCATTACTCTTCCAAATTTGTGCACGTTATTCAATTCTTACATTAATTATTGAAATTGTGAAAAGCTCATACTCTACTTTTCAATTTATAATCTAGGTATGTATATAAGATTATATAAATTATATAAATAAAACTAAATGTTTATTATTTAGGTATATAAGATTATATAAATTATATAAATAAAATTATATGTTTATTATTTAAGAAGCTGCCATATCTTAACAAATAAACATCTCAATCTCAGTGACTTGACTTAAAAGAACAGGTCAGTGAACTTTTTCTGTAAAGAGTCACATAGTAAGTACTTTAGATTTTGTGAGTTATATAGTTTTAACCCCAACTGTTCAATTCTGCATGTTGTAGCATGGATGCAGCCATAAGCAATACTTAAATCAATAGGTCTTACTTTTCTCAAATAAAATTTTATTTATAAAAAGGCAGTGAACAAGGTTTGGTTTGTGGGACATAATTTGTCGACTCATGCAATAAAAATTTATTTCTTGATTGTGCAAGGTCCAAAGTTATTTCGAGATCAGTAGACAGATGTCCTCTGAGTAGCGATACAGGACCTAGCCTCCTTCCAAATTGTGACTTATAATAGTCTGATTATTATAATGAAATTACAATATAGTGGGAGAAACAACAATTTACTTTAAAGGATACCGCACTTTTCTGCATTGTCACTATGCATAAAGCTTTTTTCTTTGTTTAGTTTTTACTTTACGATTTGTTGAGCTGAGCACATTAGGGGTACTCTCCACAAGTGGGGATAACTGAATAATGTCCACGATTTTTTCTGATTGGTAAAATCATAAAAAGATTTTGAATTTTGGGCTGAACTGTAATGTTAACATAGGATTGCAGGGACAGGAAAGAAAAACAAAAGAATCTTTAAGCAGATAAGACAGTCTGAGCCAAGGTGGGAATTTGGATGTTCATGTTCCTATCAATTAGAAGTAGAGTTTATGCAGGTAGCAGTAAGAGAGAAGATTTGAGGATCAGAGGAGCCAAATTGTGTACAAAATTGCAATTGGGATCTGTGTAGGTTGTTCAACCTGGTAATAAGGTTCAATGCCAATAGGAAAAAGATGGAATAACGAATAGGTTGTGGTTGTAAAAAGGTATAGGCGTTGTGAACGAAGTTGATTCAGTTCTAATATTATAATCATGACATTCAATTTGGATGCATTAATACATTATGTAGACGGAGGTAGCTCCCATTTTCATTTTAGTTTGGAAGGGAGCATTATGTTCTTGACAGCTTGTCATTGCCGGTAAGCTAATAGTTCCCAATAACTATTAATAATTTTATAGGTACCCTGTGATGTCAAGTGATTAACAGTGAGATGTATATATTGGAATTAGAGCATTTAATAAACCAACCAAGGGTCTGAAGATGTGTGGAACATAGAAGAAAAACAAAAAGAGATCCTGACTAATGTCTTCAAATATTTCAAGACTAAAATGTGAATGAAAGGCTGTCCTTGTTTCCTGTGTCTTCAAGAGAATTAATTCCATTAATTCAAAAACCACAAGAACACTAATTTCAGAACCAAAAAAGGATTTTCTTTCCGTAATGTCCAAAAACAGAATAGTATAAAAACCTCTCAGTCTCCCTGGGTTGCTGAATTGACAAATAGCAGATAAGAAGGGACTATAAAGATATGCAGATTAATGTGAGTAAAAGGAAGGGGGTGGCTCTTTGGGAAGAATGTCAAAAAAACAATAAAACCCCACAATGTGTCTCTACTTATGGCATGTTCTGTGACTAATCCTTATATTGGTACGGAGCTCTCACTAAGATCACTTCATATTTGGTGTTCTCAAAATACTCTATTGTTTTCAAATCATTTTTTATGCTTCTCAAATGCTGGAACTTACACATATCTAACAAGTTGGTTTAATTGCCCATGCAATAGAAGTATCTAATAGTAATTGAATAGCACACTCTAACTTTCCTAATCAATAAGGATTTGCTTCAATACAAGATTTATTAATTCTTGCCTATAAGTGAGGAGACAAGTCTTGTAAGCAGATAAGTAATGCATACTATAAGAAAGAAGAAATTCAATTCAGAATAGCCAAAAAAATCTAGTATGATATATAGATAGTTATATATAGAGATAGAGATATTTGATATAAGTATAGAGATATATAGAGAGAGACATAGATATAGTTATAGACAAAGATATAGATACCTTTGAGAATGGAAAGTGTAAAGTGTATGCCCATGGCTAGCACTCTGTGTCTACGGTAAGTTTCAATTAATGTGATTACAGGCAATTTTATCCATCTTTTTGATCTAAGCCGGGTCTCCAGTCCGGCATATATTTCAGAAAAGATCAAAGAGTTAGGGTGAACTCGATAATGGATGTCTTAAATCTCAGTCCAGTATTATTTTATTTTTTATTACAAAAGAAGCATTTAAAAAAAAAAGAGTTTATCCCAGTTTGACATAATGAGAAATATTTGTCTTAATTCCCCCAACATTGTCAATTCAATTTTCATCTATTTGTGGTCTCATTCTCAACCAACTTACATAGTAATGGGTAGAATTTTTTCATAAGGTCCAGTAGTACAAAATCCCTCTGCAAATAGTAGGAGAGGGTATGAATTTGTCTGTCCATTACAACTGATACAAACAGAAATATCCACTAGATGGCAGGATGATATCATAATTTAAATCAAGACACTAAAATCTCAGTATATTAGTTGCTTTAAGAGAAAAACAGAGAAAGAAATAAAAAACAAGAAGTTCATAGTCTGAATATACCTTGAAGATCGTTGATTGCACACTCTCTTCCATTAAGGGATAAGGAAATACATGTTCAAAGATGGTAAATTACCTGACTACATTTCAGAATCAACTCACCCATTATTTTTATCTTGCTTTCCAGTTTATTAATTTTGAAGTAGGATTACTGTGTTGGCTCTTGGTCACTTACACAATCACATAGTTTTGGGAATAAAGAGCATTAACAGTTCAATTCATTTATAATAAGTAAATACACAAATAAAAAGGGGATTAATAATATATACAGATATTGGTATGAACATAAAAATCCTTATGAAAATGCAAATCTTCCTATAAGGAACGGGCAAATAAAACAAATTAAATGATGAAAAATCTTTTATTTATTTATATACACACATGAGTATCATATCTCCATACACGTATGTATGCACGTATATGATGTAAAATATCATATATATGACATAAAATATTACAGAACTAAAATACAGCACGTTGATTATATTAATAGATTTAATAACAAAGTTGAATCCATCATTGTGATTTGCACATGAAATACTCCTAATAAAAGTGATTCAGTAAAGGTAAAATTAAAGAATAAGTTAGTGATTTCTAAATTAATTTTACTGTTGTCACAGAAAATATTCTGAATAATTTGAAATTTGTTGTTGCTTGATTTATAATCCAGCACATGACCAACTGCGATAAATTTTCCATGTGCACTGAAACACATGTGTATATTGTTTTTGTTGGGAATCATAATCTATAAAAGTTAACTACGTCAAACGTGTATGTCACTTAGAACTTCTATATCCTTAGACATTTCATTGCTTGTTTAGTCATCAACTGAAAAAGTATGTAAAGTTTCCAACCATGATAAAGGATGCATCTATTTCTTATTATAGCTCTGCATTTCTTCTCTACCAATTTGGAAGATCTGTCTTGAGCACCTGGACACATGAATTTTAATATCTTCTAAGTAGGTAGACCTCTAAATTATGATAAAATAATCCTCTTTATCTTTAGTAATTTTATTTCACTTAAAACCTACTAAGTCTTATATTATTATAACTGCATGAGCTTTCTTTAGAGGCACTTTGCTTTGTGTATATTTTTACAGTATCTTAAGTAGATGAACACATGCATGACTTACTACCCAGAAATTTACTCAGGTCTAAAACCCACAGAAATATTTATTTATGTTGACCAAATAATATAGCGAGATTCTTTGCAATACTACTATTCATAATACCTGAAAGTAAAAAACAAAAACAAAAAACTTAGAAAGTCATCAACATCTTTACGTATAAAATTTGGGCTATATTCATACAATGAATGCTATACAGCAAAGAGAATAAAGAAATTTGTAAACATGATGAATAGGGGCTGGCCTGGTGGTGCAGTGGTTAAGTTCGCACGTTCCGCTTCGGCGGCCCAGGGTTCGCCGGTTTGGATCCTAGGTGCAGACATGGCACCACTTGGCACGCCATGTGGTAGGCGTCCTGCATGTAAAAAAGTAGAGGAAGATGAGCTCGGATGTTAGCTCACGGCCAGGCTTCCTCAGCAAACAGAGGAGGACTGGCAGTACTTAGCTCAGGGCTATCTTCCTTAAAAAAAGAAAAGAAAGAAATATGATGAATAAATGTTATAAGTATAATGCTGATCAAAAGAAGTGGATACAAAAAAGTGTATCCTGTATAGTTTTGTTTATATAAAATTATAAACAGGTAAAATATTGGGGTTACAAATTTAAATAGTAGTTTCGTTTGAGAGAGAGAAGGAGGATAAATAAAGGGACCAAAAGTGCTTCTGAGCTCTGTTAACGCCCCGCTTGCTGATCTCTAGCTGGTCACAGAGCTGTGCTTGTTTGTAAAAAACTTGTAGTGATATTTATGCACTTTTCTGTATGCATACTAAAACTAAAAATATGTATATTAAAAATTCAATAAAGATATTAGACAAGGGCAAATAAAAACAAATAAGACGTCAAAATCATGATATGTGACAAAGGAGCATGCAGACCATAAAACTTTAAATGTATTTAAAACAACCACTATATTACAAACACTAGATTCCACAGTGAAGTTGTATATACAAAGACAAAGCAACAATTTTCATAAACCAGTAACTATAGGAGATTAGAGGAGGAATAAACAACTCTCAATTGAAGACAAAAGAAAAACAACATTCAGTAACAAAGGCTATAATCCCAAACAACACAATCACATATATATCACAGGACTCCGGTAATGGCAAATACGATTTCTTTCGATTGCAATTGAGCTGTCATAAAAATTGACGATACTTTAACTCATGAGTAAAACCACAATAAATCCAACAAAAATGATGAAAATGTAAAGAGTATTCCTTGAACACTAGTAAATGCAAGTATAAATTTTAAAAAGTTTATCAAACAATGACATTCCACATGAAAATCTAAAAGCATGCCATTAGAAAATACCAGAAAGAATATAGTCCACAACTGCAAAATTAGTATATGAGATATATTTAAGGCAATTATTAGAAGAAATTTTATGGTATTGCATATTGACATCATAAAATGAGAGCAAATAAAACATTCCACTCCAAAGGCCTAGAAAAATGCCTAAGATAATAACAACATCTAAAATTTAATGTTCCTACCCATCCTCCCAAAAGCCATTCAGATGAGGGAAAAGCAAATAAATAATCCACACTTTTTGCATCACTGTGAAAAAGACAGCCCTGTAAAATAGAAGTTGCCTATAAGTAGAGAAATATTTATCAGAAGTGAAGAGAAGTACCGCTGAACCTCAAAGTATCATAATTCTATGTGTGTACAGGGAAGAAGTCTGAAGAAGCAGGAATATAGCAATCTTAAACTGGAAATCTTACAAGCCTCACAAAACCCTCAACTTAGTTCACAAAGTTAACAAAAAGTCTGTAACCATACTATCCTCCTATATGGGGCTTGGGGGACATAAAATAAGAGTCAAAACATTGTAACCAATGAAAATATCCCCAAAATAATATAACACAAAAATAAGCAGAAGGAAACTACACCATAACATTTTAAATTGAACTAAATACCCTTAAATAATAATTTCACAATATTAAAAATATGCCTTGAATAAAAATTTCAAAAAAATGAAACATAAATAGAAGAAAATGAGTTATACCAAAAAAGAGTTGATAAGATGCAATAAAAAAATTGAAGAAAAAATAGACGAAATAATAATGAAATCAAATTTGGTTATTTGGATAGAGCAATACAATTGGTAAATGCCTAGCTTAATGTATCAAGAGATTAAAAAAAAAACAAAGAGAGCACTATCAATGCCAATTTTTAACAAGGACACTCTACAGATATTAAAAAATATAATAAACAAATATTATAAATAATTTTGTCTTTATTTTCAAGTCATATACCTCACATTTATCCTTCTGTCTTTATATTTGCCAGGACTTTGTTTATTGAGCTAGACCAATGTAACACACATATGAAATAAAACAAGAAATTTTGTGATGCTGTCTCACATATTTATTCTTAAATATACTATGTTTAGAAGCTTACTGAATTCAATTGATAAAATTTTCATTTAAGATTTTTACACTTCTGTTCATAAGAGAAACTTGTCAACTTTTTGGTTTTTATCATCTTATTTACAATTTGATGCTTAGAATGAGATATGCAGATTTCATTCTTTTTCTATTTTTTGGAAAACTAAACACATGTATGGAATTTATTTTAAGCATTGTCAGACCTTAGCACTTAACAAAATCCAACTCTCCATTCCTCTTGTAGGGTAAAGTATAGAGAGAAGCTAATTGTCATTTTTATTCATGAAAATGGAATAAATAAATGTCTCATATCAAGTTTTTTATTTCTTCTTGTGCATAGCCTGACATATTAAAATAGCACAGCCTGTATCCCAAGCTCTCATCCCCCCAACAGAAACATTGAAATAAAGTGCAGATACTATCAGAATCAACTTTGTCAGAAAATTGGAAAACGGTTAAAGGTTTAAAGCAACAAAAGTAATGCTAAAACAAGAAAGACATAATTGAAAAATGGTAGGAAAGTTTTGTGGCATTTATACTTGCCCTTGGTTGCTCCTTCCCTGGTGTGGTTGCAGTCTTGAAATGGTAGACTGAAATGGCATTCCCATTGTGAGATTCTGAACTCTACTTCTGGAGGGAACAGACACCCTCAATCATATTTGCAAATTATTGTGTATGTCTATTCTAATTTGTCTGGAGGCTACATGAAAGACTGAGGCAAAGTGAATGTCTTTGTTTCATCTAGAACAGAAACCTTGGGTGGGAAGAACAATGTGCATTGCTTGAAAACACTACAAGATGAATAATGACGCACTGATGCCTAAGGTGTAGAACAAACAGCAGGGTAGAGTTTATTTGGGAAATTAGGACATTCAAAAGCATCACTGTATGTGAGAGAAGTGGGAAGATACAGTCATGTTCAGGGTAAGATGCATACTCAGAAAGAACTTGTGAAGATCCTAGGCTTTCATCTTGGGGAGATCCCTAAGTTCAGTACAAGCCTGGCTGAATGTTGAAAGAGTGTCTCAGCACTCAGCCAATCTGCAATGACTGGAAGACAACTATATGATGTCTACCAGAGACTCACTTTAGATACCCAGAAACAAATAGGTCAAAAGTGAAATGATGGAAAAAGTTATACTGTGCACATGGTAAGGAAAAGAGATCATGCATGGCTGCACCAATATCGGACAAAACAGACTTTAAGTCAAAAACTGCTACAAGAGACAAAGAAGGCATTATACATTGATAAAAGGGTCAGTTGGTCAAAAGGCTATAATAATTATATATACCAAACAACAAAACCCTGTTAAAAAATTCAACTGCAAATTTTAAAGATTGTACTGGCTTTATTTAATGATTCATGAATAGGGCAGCATCCAATCTAGCAGACAGAAAGCAGTTCCAAGGAGCTAAATAAAGAAAAGTCTGCAGACTTTTATCAGCAGAGGGAAGCAAGAACAAGGAAGTTGTCCTAGGCATAAAAGCAGATTGGTTGTTCCAAGGTTACTATCATTTAGGGGATAGCAGTGGTCTATCATGCAGATTACCAAACTAGTGCTGACGAGACAATCCTGATTGACTGGTTTAAGATTCCATTTCTGGGAGAGCCAAAACTATAATTCAGTTAAGTCTTGGTTTGGTGATATGGGATTTAGCAAAAGTGACTCCATTTTGGGACTGTTGCCTTGTTTTTCACAGCCCCAAACTATATGAAGGAAAATTGACAGAATTGAAGAGAGACATATATAGTTCTATAAAAATATCTGGAGAATTCAATATCCCACCTTCACTAATGGATAGAACATCTAGACAGAAGATTAATAATGAAACAGAGGTCTTAAACAACACTTAAAATAACTAGACCTAACAGACATATATAAAACATCTCACCCAACAAAAGCGAAATACACATTCTTACCCAGTGCACAAGGGATGTTATATAGGAAAGACCATAGGTTAAGCCACAAAACAAATCTCAATAAACTTAAAAAGATTGAAACAATACAAAGTATCTTATACAACTGCAGTTGAATAAAGCTAGAAATCAATAACAGAAGGAAAACTAGAAAATTCACAAACAGGTGGAAATTAAACAGTACATTCTTAAACAATCAAAGGGCCAAAAAGAGAAATCAGAAAATTCCAGAGACAAATGAAAACAACACAATACACCAAAACTTATGGGATGCAGTAAAGGCAATGCTTAGAGGGAAATGTATAGCTGTAAAAGTTTACATTAAGCAATAAGAAAGATCTTAAGATAATAATCTATGTTTACATCTTGAGGAACTGAAAAAAATAAAGCAAACTAAACTCAAATCTACCAGAAGGAAAAAAATAAAGGTTAGAGAGGAGAAAAATTAAAGAACAGAAAAACAACAGAGAATAAAACCAAAAGTTAGTTTTCGTAAAGATCAACAAAATTGGCAAACCTTAGGTAGTCTGACAAAGTGTAGACACAAATAACTAACACCAGCAATGAAAGAAGGCGCACTACCAACACACGACAGCAATAAAAGGGTTATAAGAGAGTACAGCTAACAATAGTACAACAACAAATCGTATAACTTAGATGAGATGGGCAAATTCCTATAAACACACCAATTGCCTCAACTGACTCAAGAAGGCAGAGAAAATCTGAATAGACGCTTATAACAAGTAAAGAGATTGGATCATTCAACAAAACCTCTCAATAAAGAAAGTCCAGAATCAAATACTTTCACTTGTGAATTCTATCAAACTTTTCTCAAACTCTTCAGAAAAATGGAAGAGAAGGGACACTTTCTATCTCATCCTAATAGGCCAGCATTACTCTGATACCAAAGTCAGAAAAATAAATCACCAGAAAAGAAAATTAGAGACCAATATTCCTTATGTATTCAGTGCAAAAATCTTCAACAAAATGTTAACAACCAAATTCAACAGGATATTAAAATGATTATACACCAAGTGCCATATATCCTAGGAATTCAAGGGTGGTTCAACATATAACAAAATTAACCAATGTATGTATCACATTAATAGAACTAAAGAAAAGCCCCATCATCATCTAAATTGTCACAGAAAAGGACTTTGACAAAATCCAGCACCATTTCATGATTTAAAAAATAACGCAGAAAACTAGATACAGAAGGGAAGTTATGCAATAAGATAAAGCTCATCTATAAAAAGCCCAGTGCTAACATCATGCTCAGTGGTGAATGACTGAAAGCTTTCTACTTAAAATCAGGAAGAGGGCAAGGATGCCCATATTCACAACTGCCATTCAACATTGTGCTGGAGGTTCTCACTAGAATAATTGCACAAGAAGAAAAAAGAAGAAAAAAAGAGCATCCAAATTAAAAAGCAAGATGTAAAACTTCTTTTCTCACTGATGACGTGCTCCTATACATAGAGAATCCCAAAATATCCACAAGAAAGTTTCTCGAACTAATAACCACATTCAGCAAAGTTGGAAAATACAAGATCAACGTGCAAAAATCTGTTGTGGGGCGGGCCTGGTGGTATAGTGCTGGAGCTCAGTGTGCTCCACTTTGGGGGCCCAGGATCATGGATTTGGATCCTGGGCATGGACTCATACCACTTGTCAAGCCGTGCTGTGGCAGCGACCCACATACAAAAAAATCAAGAAAGATTGGCACAGAGGTTAGATCAGGGCCACTCTTCCTCAAGCAAATAGAGGAAGATTGGCAACACATGTTAGCTTGGAGCCAATTTTCCTCACCAAAAAAAAAACACATATATATCATAAATATATATAAAAAATATACATAGAAAAGAAAGAAAAAAATCAATTATGTTTTTTTCACCAGCAGCAAACAATCCAAAAAGGTAAGAAAGCCATTACATTTACAGTAGCATCTAAAAAAGTAAAATTACAGGGATAAATTTCACGAAGGAGGTGAAGGACTTATACACTGAAAACTATAAAACATTGCTGAAAAAAATGAGAAATACTTAAATGGAAAGATACCCACTGTTCAAGAACTGGAAGGCTTAATATTGTTACAATGGCAATACTAGCCACTGATCTACAGTTAGAAAGCAATCTCTATCAAAATTCCAACTTTTTTTTTCTGTATATAGGCAAATTTACCATCAATTGCATGTGAAATTGCAAGGGGTCCCAAATAACTAAAGCAAACTTGAAAAAAATCAAAGTTTGAGGACTCACACTCCTTAAGTTCAAAACTTACTACAAAGCTACAGTCATCAAAACAGCGTGCTATGACATAAGGTTAGATATATGGACCAGTACAGCAGAAAGTTGAGGCTGGAAATAATTCTAAACATCTATGACCTATTCATCTTTAACAAGGGTAGAGGGTGAATTCAGTAAGGAAATACTATTCTCTTTGACAAATGTTGCTGGGACAATTGTATTTCCACATACAAAAGAATGAAGTTGTATCCTTTTATCACACTGCATAAATAATGAACACAAAATGGATCTATGGCCTAAATACGAAAGCCAAAACAGTAAAAATCTTAGAAGAAAATACAGGGTTAAGTCTTCATGATCTTGGATTTGGCAATGGATTCTTGAATAAAATAAAGGCATGAATAGTAAAAGAAAAAATAGGTAAATTGAAATCCATGAAAATTAAAAGCCTTTGTGTGTCAAAGGACATTACAAGAAAGTGAAAAGACAATCTACAGAATTGTTGAAAACATTTACGAATCATGTATCTGATAGGTGATTAATATTCAGAATATATAAAGAACTATTATAGTTCAGCCAAAAAAAGAAAAACAACTCAATTAAAAAACTTTTAAAAGATTTGAGTAGACATTTCTCCAAAGAAGATATACAAATAGTCAGCAAGCACATTAAATGAATCTCACCCTCATTATTCATTAGGGAAATGCAGTTCATACCACAATGAGAAATCACTTCACGCTCATTAGGATGGCAATAATAACAATAATGATAATGATAATAATAATAATGGGAAATAAATATTGGCCAGAATGTCTAAAATTTGGAATCCTTGGACAGTGCTGGAGGGAATGTAAACTGGTACAGCCACTGTAGAATAGGGTTTGGTGGTTTCTCAAAAAGCTGTACATGAAAAAGATGTTCAAATTCAACATAGAAGAGCGTTTATGAATGCTGGTTAGCCAAAGCAGTTAAATATTCCACTCATTTACCTATTATCCTCAGCTCAAAAGTCAACCTTAAATGCTCTCCTCTGAGATACAGGGAGTAAAATCTGACTATAATTCTCCTCTACCATATGGTTTCCTATTATTTATTGTCAGTTGAGACTGGAAATCGAGAGGAGGGGAGGAAATACTTCAGTACACATTCAAAATAAAATGTCAGATTAAGGAGGCCTTGAGACAGGTGTGAAGAGAATAGAGGAAAATGAGTGAACGTGAAAAAATAAGCTAAAATTGCCCAACCAGGAGAAGTCTGAGAAAATTCTAAAGGTTCTGAGCTCTGATCTGTGGCTGGCTTTTGCAATCACTGTGTACTCTTTGTATATCATTCCATATTAATTCTAGGGCTCAGGGTTTAGCCCTAAGGTGAAATTCTGAGATGATTTTCGTACAACTTACTTCTCTTTCAAAAACAATTGTTCCAAAAACAATACTACATTTTCCTGAAGGCATTCTTCATCTCCAAGTTTCTCAACCCGTAGATCAGAGGGTTGAACTTGGGAACAATGAAAGTGTAGAAAAGAGCAAATACTTTGTCTTCAGTGAAAGTTGTGACTGGTCTAACGTAAAAGAAGAGAACAGGCACAAAGCACAGGACCACAACCATGATGTGGGAACTGCAAGTGGAAAGAGCTTTTGTGCGGCTCTCTGCAGGGTAAGCACAGATGGTGTATAATACCAAAAAGTAAGACACCATCAAAATCACAAAAGTTATCAAAGCAATCAGAACTGAATTAACAATTACCAAGAGGCCAATTTTGCAGGTATTAATGCAAGCCAATTTCAGCAAAGGATACACATCACAGAAGTGGTGATCTATTTCATTGGGCCCAAGGAACAGTAAGATGATGGTGAGAAGAAACTGAGTGGCAGAGCATATAAATCCCCGCGTACAGCAAGCTATGACGATCATATTACATCTCTGTCTGCTTATGATTATCCTGTAGTGCAGGGCTTGCAGATCGCCATGTAGTGGTCATAGGCCATCCCTGTGAGGATAAAGATCTCAATGCCTCCAAGGAAGTGAAGGATAAAGAGCTGTATCATGCAGTTATTACAGGGAATGATTGTCCTTTCTGCCAATAAATCAGTCATTAGTTTGGGGCTCACTGTGATGTATAGCAAAGGTTGGAGAGTGAGAGTTAATTAAGGAAGAAATACAAGGGTTGGTCAGTTAGCTGACTGCATGTGATATAAATCATTGTGAGTAAATTCCCATCCAATAGCAATGTAGCAAAATAAAATAATATAAAGCTGAGGACCTCAATGTTCTTCTTTCGAGGTAGTCCCAAGAGAATAAACACAATGACACTATTCCTATTTTCCATGGTCCAGTGGGGTAAAAATGCCTAACAGTCCCCCGAAAAGACATAATGTATAAGTCAATATCCAAAATGTTCATGGGGAAAATTGATGATAACTAACATCATCAATCTGTGTTTAATGGACATGATCCCAGTGTTTCAGAAAATAAAAATCTGATATTTAATAATTTTTTTCAGATTAGTTTCATGCTGATTTCCATAAATCAGTCCTTCAGGACATTATGTTCAATGTTGACATTAATAAAAATGAATGCATTCAATCAATCAATTAAAAAAAGTCTAAAAACTATTAATAGTTGCTAAATATTTTTCAATTCTAAAGGACCATACAACTAAGTCCTTGGAAAGGATATTACTCTGGATCCTTACAAATTGAAATTTGTTAAAGATGCAGTTGTGAGTCATAAAAGTTTCTGTTTAATGATATAGAAGCAAATGTAAAGCTTAACAGTGGTCACTAGTGGAATATATGTTACCTCAAAATAATTCTAGAATGAAATAGAAAATAAAATTAAAGATTTATATAATGATATGTATATATTTAAAAAGTGAAAGCTAAAAACTCTCTGTAAGAGGCCCTTGCAGTTGGTTTGAACAATTTTTGATAGCTTGTTTATCTTTTTCTTAGTGATTTGTGACAGTAAAATCCTGACATTTTATAACAGAGGTGTGTTGATTTCTATAGGCACATCAATAAACATCATGTACTTAAATGAACCACAGAATAAAGCATTAGTTAAAACTAAAAAAGTGGAACAGAAGGCAGTCTTATCTTCACAGTTTTGCTCTTGACTCAGTATGTTATAGTTTGCAAATCAATTTATTCTCAGTGATTTGAATTACAGGATGTATTTCTGTTCTATATTTGCCTAATTTATGTCTTTTGTCCAAATCCATAAAGAATCTTGACACTGCATAATTCTGAAAAATTTTATAGGAAGCTTGTGGAAAAAGGTTTATATGAAGACAAACATTTGGGACGCAGTGCTATTACTAATTATACCAATGTGTGAATTTGAGTACCCACCTCTTGATTTCTTTAAATTTAAGTTATCTCATTTGAAAAATGAAGAAATCTTCTTGGACTTGGTCACAAAATAGTTGTGAAACTCAAATCAATAAGTCGTCTTTGCTTTATTAACCATAGAGGTATTAATTGCTGATTTTATTTTCTTAATGTTAGTGTTGCCAAATCAGTAACCTAAATTTGTCAATAATAAAGTCTAGTAAATATGACTCCCATGTAGAAAATGAAATTTTAGTCATAAAATTATTTTGAGCAGGAAAATAACTGAGATCTACTAGCCAAATCCCCTAGTTCTAAATAGAAACAGTTTTAATTAAAAGGGTCTAGAAAATGTATGAAATGAATAAGAGTAGTTTGAATCTCTTCATCATTTAGCAATTATATTAAAAGAGGATTTGATATATGAAAATATAGGCAATTCAGCTGAGGTTGATCTTAGCTTCTGCTAATTTAGGTTGAGTTTCAATGATAATGAAAAAAGATATATAGAGCTGATAACCACATGGTCCAGTTGTCTTTACTACAAATTTTGACCTTAAAATGCATCATTTACACTTAAAATTTTCTTTGAAATTTTTGATGTGTCTTCTGCCCTAATCTTGTAGCTACATTTTCTCATCAAGTAATTTTTAAATTCTGTCTTCATCACTCTCTTTTACAGACTAAGTTCATTGTGTCACTTTCCAAATAAAAAATTCCTTTGCAATGGAGCTTTCAAACAAAGAGATTTATTTTTATGGTACAATTTTAAGATTTAGAATTAGCTTGTAGGGAAACCATGGAAAAGTAAAGATTTTATGCCTCCAATTATATAATGAAAATATTTCCTTACCTATAAATAAATAAAAAATTATTTTAAAAATAATATTTAAAATACTGATTTGGTCAACTCAAAGTAATCACTTGTTTATTTGAATGGACATAAATAAAACCATTATTTTAATCATGTGCATTGAGATAAGAAATCATTTAAGTTGTTTTTCCTCTCCCCAAACTAGACGTGAAAGTTTTGGGTTATACATAAGCCTCTGAGGAAATTAAGGTTGTTAGAAAAGTCAGGCAAAACCAATCATTCTATCTTCTTTTGACAGAAAATTAATTTTCCTGCTTATTAAATGTGGTCTGGTTTTTTAATCAATTTAACTAAATATTTATTTGAATCTCCAATTTTCTCCAAACTCAAGGCCACAAATAATGCTTAATTTTCCTTCTCAGTAATCTTCTCTTTTTATTTCAACTTTCCCATACATTTGTAGTTTACCACGTATAAACTACCACCTATATTTCTAGCTTTTCAATTTTAGAGTAGTAGAAGATCTCTAGTTTCTATTCTTGAATCAGCCATCAATTTTAAGTGTAAATTCCTAACTTCACTTCCTTTCACACTTTTCTTCATCTAAAATGTAGAAAAATAATTGCTTCCCTAAATAAGGCAGAGAGTTTGAGTTTCAAATTTAAAAATAAATGAAGAACTTTGAAAAAAGTAAAGGGCTATGCAAATGAACACAGTTTAAGTTCAGTTTGATGCACATACAAGAGTAATAATACCTTAGAGAGGCAAAAATTAGTTGAGGCTTCTATAAGTGTATGTAGAACACTTAAATAGTGTTTAGCAAACCAGAACTTGAAACCAGAATTTTCTAAGTCTACAGCCTGAGTTCACAGATAAAAGATGCGCATCAAAGCAACAGACAAATGTAGTGTTAAAAACTCCACTTTTTCACAATTACCTAATTATTTAATGCAAAACCAGATAAACTCCAAAGTTATTGCCCTTGAACCATTTCAGAATATTTTGATATGCAGATGACAAAATGAGATAATAAATTAAGACAAATTCTCTAATCTATAAAACTATAGGCAGTAAACAAAATCTACAAACTCAACCTGTTGCTCTCTCCTACATATGTAGCCCATTTATAAAGAGTAAGAAAGTTATACTCACATACATGAATAAAATGCACTAAATCTCCTCATGCCCTCAAACATGAACACTGCTACCACAGCCACAAAGAGTCCCTGTGTAAGAAAAATGGCTAGGGAAAAAAAGAGCCTAATTCATTCTCTAGAATAGCTCTTCACTCACTTTAGGAACTAGTATTCATTTGGTCTAGGGTCCCCAGCTACAAAATGATAAATCCACTATCATTAATTTCAGTTAAGATTTTGCATAACCTTTGGGCTTTCTACCATTGTTAAAAGCAAAGTTT